>NW_027513164.1:0-101335 GCF_048772815.1 Callospermophilus lateralis
ACAGTCTGTGCCTAGGGCTACTTGAAGAGGAAACAAACCATAGAGGCAAAACTGAGAACTCTTTTATTTTATGAAGTTTCAAAGAGGTACTACAAACAATGTTAGATTTAGAGTTCCAAATTTATCTATCTATATAGGAGAGAACTTAGTGAAACCTAAAAATAAAAACTGCTACTGTAAACGAACGCTTCAACCTAGAAGAACAAAATTCGGTGAGCCAAGTGGGATTTGTGTACTTGTCATTAACACCAAGTTTTATCAACATTGGGTGAAAAAGTATTTGCTGGTATTTCGGAAAATTGTAATTTCTTGGAAGCTTGGCAACTTCTTTCAATGGAATTACTTTTCCACAGTCTCTGCATAGGGCTACTTGAAGAGGAAACAAATCAGAGAGACAAAATTCAGAACTACTTTTTTTGGTCAAGTTTCAAAGTGCTACTACAAACCATGCTGGATTTAGAGTTCCAAATTCAGCTATCTATATAGGAGAGAACAGAGAGAAACCTACAAATATAAACTGCTACTGTAAATGAACGCTTCAACCCAGAAGAACAAAATTTGGTGAGTCAAGTGGGATTTGTGTACTGATCATTGCCAGCAAGTATCATCAAGAATGGGTGAAAAAATATTTGCTGGTATTTCGGAAACTCGTTATTTCTTAGAAACTTGGCAACCCCTCTCAATGAAAGTGCTTTTCCACAGTCTGTGCCTAGGGCTACTTGAAGAAGAAAAAAAACATAGAGACAAAAGTGAGAACTATTTTATTTTGTCAAGTTTCAAAGAGCTACTACAAACCATGTTGGGTTTAGATTTCCAAATTCATCTATCTATATAGGAGAGAACAAAGTGAAACCTAAAAATAAAAACTGCTACTGTAAACGAACGCTTCAACCTAGAAGAACAAAATTTAGTGAGCCAAGTGGGATTTCTGTACTTGTAATTACCACCACGTATTTTCAATATCGGGTGAAAAAGTATTTGCTGGTATTTCGGAAACTCGTAATTTCTTGGAAGCTTGGCAACTCCTTTCAATGAAAGTGCTTTTCCACAACCTGTGCTTAGGGCTACGTGAAGAGGAAACAAATCATAGAGACAAAACTGAGAACTACTTTTTTTTGTCAAGTTTCAAAGCGCTACTACAAACCATGCTGGATTTAGAGTTCCAAATTCAGCTATCTATATAGGAGAGAACAGAGGGACACCTAAAAATATAAACTGCAAGTGTAAACGAACGCTTCAACTTAGAAGAACAAAATTTGATGAGCAAAGTGGGATTTGTGTACTGATCATTACCAGCAAGTATCATCAAGATTGGGTGAAAAAATATTTGCTGGTATTTTGTAAACTCGTTATTTCTTAGAAGCTTGGCAACTTTTTTCAATGAAAGTGCTTTTCCACAGTCTGTGCCTAGGGCTACTTGAAGAGGAAACCAACCATAGAGACAAAACTGAGAATTCCTTTATTTTGTCAAGTTTCAAAGAGATACTACACACCATGTTGGATTTAGAGTTCCAAATTCATCTATCTAAATAGAAGAGAACAGAGTGAATCCTAAATATAAAAACTGCTACTGTAGACGAACGCTTCAACCTAGAAGAACAAAATTTTGTGAGCCAAGTGGGATTGGTATACTGATCAATACCCCCAAGTATCATCAAGATTGGGTGAAAAAATATTTGCTAGTATTTCGGAAACTCGTTATTTCTTAGAAACTTGGCAACCCCTCTCAATGAAAGTGCTTTTCCACAGTCTGTGCCTAGGGCTACTTGAAGAAGAAACAACCCATAGAGACAAAAGTGAGAACTATTTTATTTCGTCAAGTTTCAGAGAGCTACTACAAACCATGTTGGATTTAGATTTCCAAATTCATCTATCTATATAGGAGAGAACGGAGTGAAACCTAAAAATAAACACTGCTACTGTAAACGAACGCTTCAACCTAGAAGAACAAAATTTGGTGAGCCAAGTGGGATTTTTGTACTTGTCATTACCACCACGTATCTTCAATATTGGGTGAAAAAGTATTTGCTGGTATTTCGGAAACTCGTAATTTCTCAAAAGCTTGGCAACTCCTTTCAATGAAAGTGCTTTTCCACAACCTCTGCTTAGGGCTACGTGAAGAGGAAACAAATCATAGAGACAAAACTGAGAACTACTTTTTTTTGTCAAGTTTCAAAGCGCTACTACAAACCATGCTGGATTTAGAGTTCCAAATTCAGCTATCTATATAGGAGAGAACAGAGGGACACCTAAAAATATAAACTGCTACTGTAAACGAACGCTTCAACTTAGAAGAACAAAATTTGATGAGCAAAGTGGGATTTGTGTACTGATCATTACCAGCAAGTATCATCAAGATTGGGTGAAAAAATATTTGCTGGTATTTTGTAAACTCGTTATTTCTTAGAAGCTTGGCAACTTTTTTCAATGAAAGTGCTTTTCCACAGTCTGTGCCTAGGGCTACTTGAAGAGGAAACCGACCAAAGAGACAAAACAGAGAACTCCTTTATTTTGTTAAGTTTCAAAGAGATACTAAAAACCATGATGGATTTAGAGTTCCAAATTCATCTATCTAAATAGAAGAGAACAGAGTGAAACCTAAATATAAAAACTGCTACTGTAGACGAACGCTTCAACCTAGAAGAACAAAATTTTGTGAGCCAGGTGGGATTGGTGTACTGATCAATACCCCCAAGTATCATCAAGATTGGGTGAAAAAATATTTGCTGGTATTTCGGAAACTCGTTATTTCTTAGAAACTTGGCAACCCCTCTCAATGAAAGTGCTTTTCCACAGTCTGTGCCTAGGGCTACTTGAAGAAGAAACAAACCATAGAGACAAAAGTGAGAACTATTTTATTTTGTCAAGTTTCAAAGAGCTACTACAAACCATGTTGGATTTAGATTTCCAAATTCATCTATCTATATAGGTGAGAACAAGTGAAACCTAAAAATAAAAACTGCTACTGTAAACGAACGCTTCAACCTAGAAGAACAAAATTTGGTGAGCCAAGTGGGATTTGTGTACTTGTCATTACCACCACGTATCTTCAATATCGGGTGAAAAAGTATTTGCTGGTATTTTGGAAACTCGTAATTTCTTGGAAGATTGGCAACTCCTTTCAATGAAAGTGCTTTTCCACAACCTCTGCTTAGGGCTACATGAAGAGGAAACAAATCATGGAGACAAAACTGAGAACTACATTTTTGTCAAGTTTCAAAGCGCTACTACAAACCATGCTGGATTTAGAGTTCCAAATTCAGCTATCTATATAGGAGAGAACAGAGGGACACCTAAAAATATAAACTGCTACTGTAAATGAACGCTTCAACCCAGAAGAACAAAATTTGGTGAGTCAAGTGGGATTTGTGTACTGATCATTGCCAGCAAGTATCATCAAGAATGGGTGAAAAAATATTTGCTGGTATTTCGGAAACTCGTTATTTCTTAGAAACTTGGCAACTTTTTTCAATGAAAGTGGTTTTCCACAGTCTGTGCCTAGGGCTACTTGAAGAGGAAACCAACCAAAGAGACAAAACTGAGAACTCCTTTATTTTGTTAAGTTTCAAAGAGATACTACAAACCATGTTGGATTTAGAGTTCCAAATTCATCTATCTATATAAAAGAGAACAGAGGGACACTAAAAATATAAACTGCTACTGTAAACGAACGCTTCAACTTAGAAGAACAAAATTTGGTGAGTCAAGTGGGATTTGTGTACTGATCATTACCACCAAGTATCATCAGGATTGAGTGAAAAAATGTTTGCTGGTATTTCGGAAACTCGTAATTTCTTGGAAGATTGGCAACTCCTTTCAATGAAAGTGCTTTTCCACAACCTCTGCTTAGGGCTACGTGAAGAGGAAACAAATCATAGAGACAAAACTGAGAACTACATTTTTGTCAAGTTTCAAAGCGCTACTACAAACCATGCTGGATTTAGAGTTCCAAATTCAGCTATCTATAGGAGAGAACAGAGGGACACCTAAAAATATAAACTGCTACTGTAAACGAACGCTTCAACCTAGAAGAACAAAATTTGATGAGCAAAGTGGGATTTGTGTACTGACCATTACCAGCAAGTATCATCAAGATTGGTTGAAAAAATATTTGCTGGTATTTTGTAAACTCGTTATTTCTTAGAAGCTTGGCAACTTTTTTCAATGAAAGTGCTTTTCCACAGTCTGTGCCTAGGGCTACTTGAAGAGGAAACCAACCAAAGAGACAAAACTGAGAACTCCTTTATTTTGTTAAGTTTCAAAGAGATACTACAAACCATGTTGGATTTAGAGTTCCAAATTCATCTATCTATATAAAAGAGAACAGAGGGACACTAAAAATATAAACTGCTACTGTAAACGAACGCTTCAACTTAGAAGAACAAAATTTGGTGAGTCAAGTGGGATTTGTGTACTGATCATTACCACCAAGTATCATCAGGATTGAGTGAAAAAATGTTTGCTGGTATTTCGGAAACTCGTAATTTCTTGGAAGCTTGGCAACCTTTTTCAATGAAAGTGCTTTTCCACAGTCTCTGCTTAGGGCTACTTGAAGAGGAAACAAATCATAGAGACAAAACTGAGAACTCCTTTATTTTGTCAAGTTTCAAAGAGCTACTACAAACCATGTTGGATTTAGAGTTCCAAATTCATCTATCTATATAGGAGAGAACAGAGGGAAACCAAAAATATAAACTGCTACTGTAAATGAACGCTTCTACCTAGAAGAACAAAATTTGGTGAGCCAAGTGGGATTTGTGTACTTGTCATTACCACCAAGTATCATCAAAATTGGGTGAAAAGATATTTGCTGGTATTTCGGAAACTCGTTATTTCTTAGAAGCCTGGCAACCCCTCTCAATGAAAGTGCTTTTCCACAGTCTGCGCCTAGGGCTACTTGAAGAGGAAACAAAACATAGAGACAAAACTGAGAACTCCTTCATTTTGTCAAGTTTCAAAGAGCTACTACAAACCATGTTGGATTTAGTGTTCCAAATTCATCTATCTGTATAAAAGAGAACAGAGTGAAACCTAAAAATAAAAACTGCTACTGTAAACGAACGCTTCAACCTAGAATAACACAATTTGGTGAGCCGAGTGGTATTTGTGTACTGATCATTAACACCAAGTACCAACAAGAGTGGGTGAAAAAATATTTGCTGGTATTTCGGAAACTCGTTATTTCTTAGAATCTTGGGAAACCCTCTCAATGAAAGTGCTTTTCAACAGTCTGTGCCTAGGGCTACTTGAAGAGGAAACAAACCATAGAGGCAAAACTGAGAACTCTTTTATTTTATGAAGTTTCAAAGAGGTACTACAAACAATGTTAGATTTAGAGTTCCAAATTTATCTATCTATATAGGAGAGAACTTAGTGAAACCTAAAAATAAAAACTGCTACTGTAAACGAACGCTTCAACCTAGAAGAACAAAATTTGGTGAGCCAAGTGGGATTTTTGTACTTGTCATTACCACCCCGTATCTTCAATATTGGGTGAAAAAGTATTTGCTGGTATTTCGGAAACTCGTAATTTCTTAAAAGCTTGGCAACTCCTTTCAATGAAAGTGCTTTTCCACAACCTCTGCTTAGGGCTACGTGAAGAGGAAACAAATCATAGAGACAAAACTGAGAACTACTTTTTTTTGTCAAGTTTCAAAGCGCTACTACAAACCATGCTGGATTTAGAGTTCCAAATTCAGCTATCTATATAGGAGAGAACAGAGGGACACCTAAAAATATAAACTGCTACTGTAAATGAACGCTTCAACCTAGAAGAACAAAATTTGATGAGCCAAGTGGGATTTGTGTACTGATCATTACCAGCAAGTATCATCAAGATTGGGTGAGAAAATATTTGCTGGTATTTTGTAAACTCGTTATTTCTTAAAAGCTTGGCAACTTTTTTCAATGAAAGTGCTTTTCCACAGTCTGTGCCTAGGGCTACTTGAAGAAGAAACAAACCATAGAGAAAAAACTGAGAACTATTTTTTTTCTCAAGTTTCAAAGAGCTACTACAAACCACGTTGGATTTAGAATTCCAAATTCATCTATCTATATAAAAGAGAACAGAGGGACACTAAAAATATAAACTGCTACTGTAAATGAACGCTTCAACTTAGAAGAACAAAATTTGGTGAGTCAAGTGGGATTTGTGTACTGATCATTACCACCAAGTATCATCAGGATTGAGTGAAAAAATGTTTGCTGGTATTTCGGAAACTCGTAATTTCTTGGAAGCTTGGCAACCTTTTTCAATGAAAGTGTTTTTCCACAGTACCTGCTTAGGGCTACTTGAAGAGGAAACAAATCATAGAGACAAAACTGAGAACTCCTTTATTTTGTCAATTTTCAAAGAGGTACTACAAACCATGTTGGATTTAGAGTTCCAAATTCATCTATCTATATAGGAGAGAACAGAGGGAAACCAAAAATATAAACTGCTACTGTCAACGAACGCTTCTACCTAGAAGAACAAAATTTGGTGAGCCAAGTGGGATTTGTGTACTTGTCATTACCACCAAGTATCATCAAAATTGGGTGAAAAGATATTTGCTGGTATTTCGGAAACTCGTTATTTCTTAGAAGCCTGGCAACCCCTCTCAATGAAAGTGCTTTTCCACAGTCTGTGCCTAGGGCTACTTGAAGAGAAAACCAACCATAGAGACAAAACTGAGAACTCCTTTATTTTTTCAAGTTTCAAAGAGATACTACAAACCATGTTGGATTTAGAGTTCCAAATTCATCTATCTATATAAGAGTGAACAGAGTGAAACGTAAATATAAAACTGCTACTGTAGACGAAAGCTTCAACCTAGAAGAACAAAATTCGGTGAGCCAAGTGGGATTTGTGTACTTGTCATAAAAACCAAGTATCATCAAGATTGGGTGAAAAAATGTTTGATGGTATTTCGGAAACTCGTAATTTCTTGGAAGTTTGGCAACCCCTTTCAATGAAACTGCTTTTCCACAGTCTCCGCTTAGGGCTACTTGAAGAGGAAACAAATCATAGAGACAAAAGTGAGAACTCCTTTTTTTTGTCAAGTGTCAAAGAGCTACTGCAAATAATGATGGATTTCGAGTTCCAAATTCATCTATCTATATAGGAGAGAACAAAGTGAAACCTAAAATTAAAAACTGCTACTGTAAACGAACGCTTCAACCTAGAAGACCCAAATTTGGTGAGTCAAGTGCGATTTGTGTACTGATCAATACCACCACGTATCATCAAGATTGGGTGAAAAAATATTTGCTCGTATTTCAAAAACTCATTATTACTTAGAAGCTTGTCAACCCCTCTCAATGAAAGTGCTTTTCCACAGTCTCTGCTTAGGGCTACTTGAAGAGGAAACAAACCATAGAGACAAAACTGAGAACTCCTTTATTTTGTCAAGTTTCAAAGAGCTACTACAAACCATGTTGGATTTAGAGTTCCAAATTCATCTATCTATATAGGAGAGAACAGAGTGAAACCTAAAAATAAAAACTACTACTGTAAACGAACCCTTCAACCAAGAAGAACAAAATTTGGTGAGCCAAGTGGGAGTTGTGTCCTTGTCATTACCACCAAGTATCATCAAGATTGGGTGAAAAAATATTTGCTGGTATTTCGGAAACTCGTAATTTCTTGGAAGCTTGGCAACCCCTTTCAATGAAAGTGCTTTACCACAGTCTCTGCTTAGGGCTACTTGAAGAGGAAACAAATCATAGAGACAAATCTGAAAACTACTTCTTTTTGTCAAGTTTCAAAGAGCTACTACAACCATGTTGGATTAAGAGTTCCAAATTCATCTATCTATATAGGAGAGAACAAAGTGAAACCTAAAAATAAAAACTGCTACTCTAAACGAACGCTTCAACCTAGAAGAACGAAATTTGGTGAGCCAAGTAAGATTGGTGTACTTGTCGTTATCACCACGTATCATCAAGATTGGGTGAAAAACTATTTGCTGGTTTTTCGGAAACTCGTAATTTCTTGGAAGCTTGGCAAATCCTTTCGATGAAAGTGCTTTTCCACAGTCTCTGCTTAGGGCTAATGAATAGGAAACAAATCATAGAGACAAAACTGAGAACTCCTTTATTTTATCAATTTTCAAACAGCTACTACAAACCATGTTGGATTTAGAGTTCCAAATTCTTCTATCTATATAGGAGAGAAAAGAGGGACACCTAAAAATAAAAACTGCTACTGTAAACGAACGCTTCAACCTAGAAGACCCAAATTTGGTGAGTCAAGTGGGATTTGTGTACTGATCATTACCACCACGTATCATCAAGATTGGGTGAAAAAATATTTGCTGGTATTTCAAAAACTCATTATTTCTTAGAAGCTTGTCAACCCCTCTCAATTAAAGTGCTTTTCCACAGTCTCTGCTTAGGGCTACTTGAAGAGGAAACAAATCATAGAGACAAATTTGAAAACTACTTCTTTTCGTCAAGTTTCAAAGAGCTACTACAACCATGTTGGATTAAGAGTTCCAAATTCATCTATCTATATAGGAGAGAACAAAGTGACACCTAAAAATAAAAACTGCTACTCTAAACGAACGCTTCAACCTAGAAGAACAAAATTTGGTGAGCCAAGTGGGATTGGTGTACTTGTCGTTATCACCACGTATCATCAAGATTGGGTGAAAAAGTATTTGCTGGTTTTTCGGAAACTCGTAATTTCTTGGAAGCTTGGAAAATCCTTTCAATGAAAGTGCTTTTCCACAGTCTCTGCTTAGGGCTAATGAATAGGAAACAAATCATAGAGACTAAACTGAGAACTCCTTTATTTTATGAAGTTTCAAAGAGGTACTACAAACCATGTTGGATTTAGAGTTCCAAATTCATCTATCTATATAGGAGAGAACAGAGGGAAACCTAAAAATATAAACTGCTACTGTAAACGAACGCTTCAACCTAGAAGAACCAAATTTGGTGAGTCAAGTGGGATTTGTGTACTGATCATTACCACCAAGTATCATCAAGATTGGGTGAAAAAATATTTGCTGGTATTTCGGAAACTCGTAATTTTTTGGAAGCTTGGAAACCCCTCTCAATGAAAGTGCTTTTCCACAGTCTCTGTTTATGGCTACTTGAAGAGGAAACAAATCATAGAGACAAAACGGAGAACTCCTTTATTTTGTCAAGTTTGAAAGAGCTACTACAAACCATGTTGGATTTAGAGTTCCAAATTCATCTATCTATATAGGAGAGAACAGAGGAAAACCTAAAAATATAAAACGCTACTGTAAACTAACGCTTCAACATAGAAGAACAAAATTTAGTGAGTCAAGTGGGATTTGTGTACCTCTCATTACCACCAAGTATTAACAAGACTGGGTGAAAAAATATTTGCTGCTATTTCGGATACTCGTTATTTCTTAGAAGCTTGGCAACCACTTTCAATGAAAGTGCTTTTCCACAGTTTGTGCCTAGGGCTACTTGAAGAGGAAACAAACCATAGAGACAAAACTGAGAACTCATTTATTTTGTGAAGTTTTAAAAAGCTACTACAAACGTTGTTGGATTTAGAGTTCCAAATTCCTCTATCTATATAGGAGAGAACAAAGTGAAACCTAAAAATAAAAACTGCTCCTGTAAACGAACGCTTCAACGTAGAAGAACAAAATTTGGTGAGCTAAGTGGGATTTGTGTACTTGTCCTTACCACCAAGTATCATCAAGATTGGTTGAAAAAATATTTGCTGGTATTTCGGAAACTCGTTATTTCTTAGAAGCTTGGCAACCCCTCTCAATGAAAGTGCTTTTCCAAAGTCTGTGCCTAGGGCTACTTGAAGAGGAAACAAATCATGGAGACAAAACTGAGAACTACTTTTTTTCTCAAGTTTCAAAGCGCTACTACAAACCATGCTGGATTTAGAGTTCCAAATTCAGCTATCTATATAGGAGAGAACAGAGTGAAAAATAAATATAAAAACTGTTACTGTAGACGAACGCTTCAACCTAGAAGAACAAAATTTGGTGAGCCAAGTGGGATTTGTGTACTGATAATTACCACCACGTATCATCAAGATTGGGTGAAAAAGTATTTGCTGGTATTTCAGAAACTCGTAATTTCTTGGAAGCTTGGCAAATCCTTTCAATGAAAGTGCTTTCCACAGTCTCTGCTTAGGGCTAATGGAGAGGAAACAAATCATAGAGACAAAACTGAGAACTCCTTTATTTTATCAATTTTCAAAGAGCTACTGCAAACCATGTTGGATTTAGAGTTCCAAATTCATCTATCTATATAGGAGAGAAGAGAAGGACACCTAAAAATATAAACTCCTACTGTAAACGAACGCTTCAACCTAGAAGAACCAAATTTGGTGAGTCAAGTGGGACTTGTGTACTGATCATTACCACCAAGTATCATCAGGATTGGGTGAAAAACTATTTACTGGTATTTTGGAAACTCGTTATTTCTTAGAAGCTTGGCAACCCCTCTCAATGAAAGTGCTTTTCCCAAGTCTGTACCTAGGGCTACTTGAAGAGGAAACAAACCATAGAGACAAAACTGAGAACTCCTTCATTTTGTCAAGTTTCAAAGAGCTACTACAAACCATGTTGGATTTAGAGTTCCAAATTCATCTATCTATATTGGAGAGAACAGAGTGAAACCTAAAATTAAAAACTGCTACTCTAAAGATACGCTTCAACCTAGAAGAACAAAATTTGGTGAGCCAAGTGGGATTTGTGTACTTGTCATTGTCACCAAGTATCATCAAGATTGGGTGAAAAAATATTTGCTGGTATTTCAAAAACCCGTAATTTCTTGGGAGCTTGGCAAACCCTTTCAATGAAAGTGCTTTTCCACAGTCTCTGCTTAGGGCTACTTGAAGAGGAAACAAATCACAGAGGTAAAACTGAGAACTCCTTTATTTTGTCAAGTTTCAAAGAGCTACTACAAACCATGTTGGATGTAGAGTTCCAAATTCATCTATCTATATTGGAGAGAACAGAGTGAAACCTAAAAATAAAAACTGCTACTGTAAACGAACGCTTTAACCTAGAAGAACACAATTTGGTGAGCCAAGTGGGATTTGTGTACTGATCATTACCACCACGTATCATCAAGACTGGGTGAAAAAATATTTGCTGGTATTTCGAAAACTCGTTATTTCTTAGAAGCTTGGCAACCCGTCTCAATGAAAGTGCTTTTCCACAGTCTGTGCCTAGGGCTACTTGAAGAGGAAACAATCCATAGAGACAAAACTGCGAACTCCTTTATTTTATGAAGTTTCAAAGAGCTACTACAAACCATGTTGGACTTAGAGTTCCAAATTCATCTATTTATATAGGAGAGAACAGAGGGAAACCTAAATATAAAAACTGCTGCTGTAAACGAACGCTTCAACCTAGAAGAACCAAATTTGGTGAGCCAAGTGGGATTTGTGTACTTGTAATTACCACCACGTATCATGAAGATTGGGTGAAAAAATATTTGCTGGTTTTCGGAAACTCGTAATTTCTTGGAAGCTTGGCAACCCCTTTCAATGAAAGTGCTTTTCCACAGTGTCTGCTTAGGGCTACTTGAAGAGGAAACAAACCATAGAGATAAAACTGGGAACTAGTTTTTTTTGTGAAGTTCCAAAGTGCTACTACAAACCATGTTGGATTTAGAGTTCCAAATTCATCTCTCAATATAAGAGAGAACAGAGGGAAACCTAAAAATATAAACTGCTACTGTAAACGAACGCTTCAAACTAATAGAACAAAATTTGGTGAGCCAAGTGGGATTTGTTTACTTGTCATTACCACCACGTATCATCAAGATTGGGTGAAAAAATATTTTCTGGTATATTAGAAACTCTTAAATTCTTGGAAGCTTGCAACCCATTCCAATGAAAGTGCTTTTCAACAGTCTGTGCTTAGGGCTACTTGAAGAGGAAACAAATCATAGAGACAAAAGTGAGAACTACTTTTTTTGTCAAGTTTCAAAGAGCTAGTACAAACCATGTTGGATTTAGAGATCCAAATTCATCTATGTATATAGGAGAGAACAGAGGTAAACCTAAATATAAAAACTGCTACTGTATACGAACGCTTTAACCTAGAAGAAAAAAATTTGGTGAGCCAAGTGGGATTTGTGTACTTGTCATTACCACCACGTATCATCAAGATTGGGTGAAAAAATTTTTGCTGGTATTTCGGAAACTCATAATTTCTTCGATACTTCACAACCCCTTTCAATGAAAGTGTTTTTCCACAGTCTCTGCTTAGGGCTTCTTGAAGAGGAAACAAATCATAGAGACAAAACTGAGAACTACTTTTTTTGTCAAGTTTCAAAGAGCTACTACAAACCATGTTGGATTTCGAGTTCCAAATTCGTCTATCTATATAGGAGAGAATAGAGGGTAATCGAAATATAAAAACTGCTGCTGTAGACGAACACTGCAACCTAGAAGAAAAAAATTTGGTGAGCCAAGTGAGATTTCAGTACTGATCATTACCACTAAGTATCATCAAGATTAAGTGAAAAAATATCTGCTGGTATTTCGGAAACTCGTTATTTCTTAGAAGCTTGGCATCCCCTCTCAATTAAAGTGCTTTTCCACAGTCTGTGCTGAGGACTACTTGAGGAGGAAACAAACCATAGAGACAAAACTGTGAACTCTTTTATTTTTTCATGTTTCAAAGAGCTACTACAAACCATGTTGGATTTAGAGTTCCAAATTCATCGATCTATATAGGAGAGAACATAGTGAAACCTAAACATAAAAACTGCTACTGTAGACGAACGCTTCAACCTAGAAGAACAAAATTTGGGGAGCCAAGTGGGATTTTTGTACTGATCATTACCACCAAGTATCATCAAGATTGGGTGAAAAAATTGTTGAGAGCCTCAGCCGAAGAGGCCCCAGCAAACTTTCAGACTGCCAGCTGATGAGCTGAATGGGCTCCTGCAAACTTTCAGACTGCCAGCTGATGATTGGCTCACAGCGGCCCCAGCGACATCTAGCTGATTGGCTCCTCTGTGGTGATGCTCATTGGGCTGTTTCCCTGCCCTTTCAGACCACGTTGCTGCTCATTGGGGGACTTTTTTGTCTCCGCCCATGCGACCCAGCCAATCGGCCTCAAGAGCAGGAGGATTGTGGGAGGAAGAGGTTGTTGGTGTGTGTGGCTTGTGGGAAGCCGGTGGTGGCAGTTGGGCTCTGAGGGTTTTTTCCTGAGGAGCTGTTTTGTTTATCTTGTGTGGTTCTAAGTGGCTCCTGAATTGTGCCCAGCCAGACTGCGGCATTTGGTGGCTCGCACGGGGAGTGACTCAGGGTAAGTAAACCGCTCGCCCCTGAGGGCAGGGTTAGAGGATTCGGGGCCATTTTAAGATTCCTCTTTTGTTTTGCTTCATTTTTGTTTTAAGTTGCCTGTCCCTAGAGGTGAGTGAGACAGAAGAAAAACCGCTCACTTCTGAGGAAAAACTATTTACGTCTGAGGAATAGATAGGGAGAAAGGACGGATGCACATGTCAGGAGGATAGAAAGGCTATAATAAATTTTTGTTGTTCCATTTTTATTTCATTCTGTCTCGGTTTTGTTTGGCGTCATCTTGTTGGGTTGTATTATAGTAGAAACACGGGATCAGAAACTAGTAAAAAACAAACTGAAAGAGTGTTAAGTAAATTGTTAGAGGAAGAAGGCATCTCAGTAAAATCAAGAACAGTCAGGGCATACGTTGATACAATGCAAAAATGTAGCCCATGGCTTTTTAAGTAGGAGTTGTTAAATATATCACAGTGGAACCATCATGGTGAAGATTTAAAAAGAATAGAAAAGAACAGCCCAGGAACTCTGCCAGCTGGCACGTTGGCATTGTGGGCGTTGGTATCTGGTTTTCTTAGTCCAAAACCTTCAATTCAGACAAAGGTAGAGGAAGGAGAAGACATATTGATTCAAGTAAAAGAGGAGGTCTCTCAAGTTAGTCAGAAAGAGGAAAAGATTCAAGTAAAAGAGAAGGTCTTTTGAGCTAATCAGACAGAGAAAGAAAGTTTAGAGCAGAAAAAGCCATCAGGGGGAAAGTTACAAAAGGAGACTGCTACTAAAACCTTTCTATCACCAGAGGGCTTAAGTGTCCAACCAACAGCACCACCTCTACAGGAGACTGCTACTAACACCTTTCTATCACCAGAGGACGTAAGTGTCCAACTGACAAGGCCACCTTCATATGCTGAGAGGCGCCCAACCCCCGCAGTGGATAGTTCAGATCCTGAGACAGGATATCAAGTATTGACATGCCCTGTATTTGAGGTAGGAGGGCAACGAATTTACCATACTTTAAATTTCAAAACAGTGAAGCAGCTAAAAGAGGCTGTAACAACCTATGGTCCTCAAGCACCCTTCACTGTAAGCTTGGTCGAATCCATTACCAACTTGAACATGACGCCAGCAGATTAGGCTAATATGTGTAAAGCTGTGCTAAATGGAGGACAATACCTGTTATGGAAGGTTGCCAATGAGGAATTTTGCAAGGAGACAGCTAGGCGAAATGCAGCAGCTGGTTATCCTCAGAGAAATCTAGATATGTTGTTAGGAAAGGGACCTTATGAGGATCACCAGCAACAAATTGCATATGATCCTGGTGTATATTTACAAATTGCTGTAGATGCAGTTAAGGCATGGAAGACTTTACAAGGACATGGAGGTTTACAAGGTCAATTATCTAAGATAATACGAGGAACTAATGAATCTTATGCTGAATTTGTAGATAGGCTTATTCAAACAGCTACCAGAGTTTTTGGGAATACAGAACAAGCAATGCCATTAATAAAACAACTGGCTTATGACCAAGCGAATCGTTGGTGCAGAGATATCATTAGACCATGGAAACATGAAGATTTAAACACATATATTAAATTATGTAGAGACATTAATGAACAAGAGCAAGTCATGGCAGCTGCAGTAAAACAGGCTTTAGATGCCAGAGACATTAATGAACAAGGGCAAAATGTGGCATCTGCAGTAAAACAGGCTTTAGATTCCAGGCCAAGAACATGCTACAATTGTGAACAAACGGGACATTTTAAAAGAAATTGCCCCATAGGAGGAGGGTTTAACAAAACTAGGTATCAAAGTAGTAGAATACCGGGTATTTGCCCATGATGCCGTAGAGGGAGACATTGGGCTAATGAATGCCGTTCTCAAACCACCATAGAGGGTACTCCATTATCAAAAAACGAACAAGGACCAAGTGTTTATCCACGATATCGTGGAGAAAGGCATTGGGCTCCATTGCCAAAAAATGGACAGGGGGGCCCAATGCTCCGGGGCCCAAAACCACAAATATACAGAGCACTGGAGGAACCCAGCAACCCCATCAGGGTAGTGCCCAGGACACATTGTCCATCAGATCCCTCATCAGACAAGCCAGAGGGAGCGCAGGGTTGGACATCTGCACCTCCGCCAGATCAGTACTAACTCCAGAGATGGGAGTTCAAATCATTCCCACAGGGGTGAAAGGACCTCTTCCCAAAGGAACAGTAGGCTTATTATTGGGACGCAGCTCTTCTACTCTAAAAGGACTTATGATAAGTCCTGGGGTAATTGATCCCGATTATGAAGGTGAAATAAAAATTATAGCCAGTTCTCCAAATGGTATATCAGTAATTTCACAAGGAGATAGAATAGCACATTTACTTATAATACCAAGCCTACATGATACATTTTCCAGTCGTGCTATAGAAAGAGGTTCGAAGGGATTAGGCTCCACAGGTGTAGATTGGACTATGCTGTCTTTAAATTTAGATTCTCGCCCCATGCTAAAACTAAATATTCAAGGACATGAATTTAATGGGCTACTGGATACAGGTGCAGACATTAGCATCATCTCTCGTCAAGAATGGCCAAAACATTGGCCATTACAACAAGCCACTCAAACGCTTCGAGGCCTAGGAGTGGCGACTAATCCCCATAGAAGTGCAATGGTATTAGATTGGAAGGATCCTGAAGGATGTGAAGGAACTATACAGCCATATGTATTGGATCATCTTCCTATAAATTTATGGGGACGAGATGTCCTAGATCAATTAGGTTTGACATTAACAAATAACATCAACCAAAATGCACCCACTATTATGACTAGACAAGGTTTTAGGAAAGGAAAAAGATTAGGAAAACAAGAACAAGGTATAGCAGCACCAATACAAATAGATCAAGGAACAGACAGACATGGGTTGGATTTTCAGAAAGGGCCACTGAGAGAATAAAAATTACTTGGAAATCAGAAAGACCAGTATGGGTTCCTCAGTGGCCCCTGACTAAAGAAAAGACACTAGTAGCCCATGATCTGGTCAAACAACAATTAGCAGAAGGACATATACAACCTTCTGTATCTCCCCATAATACTCCCATTTTTGTCATCAAAAAGAAATCTGGTAAATGGAGATTATTGCAAGATTTAAGAGCCATTAATAATGAGATGGTTATTATGGGACCTGCTCAATCGGGGATTCCTCAATTGTCTGCTTTGCCAAAAACTTGGTATGTTTTAGTTATAGATATTAAAGATTGTTTTTTTCAATTCCAATTCATCCTAAGGATAGTCCACGTTTTGCATTTACTATCCCTGCACTGAATTATGAAGGTCCTGATCAGAGATATGAATGGAAAGTACTCCCTCAAGGGATGGCTAACAGCCCAACTATGTGTCAAATTTATGTTAATGCAATCCAGCCACTAAGAAATCAAAATCCTGAACTACAAATATTTCACTATATGGATGATGTATTATTAGCACACAAAGCTAAAAACACATTGCTAGACTGTTATGCCACACTTACAAACTTATTAAAAAATTATAATCTAGAGATAGCAATAGATAAAGTACAATTAAATTTTCCAATTAATTATTTAGGAGTTCTATTATCCTCAACCATGGTCCGTCCACCAAAAATTCAAATATGAGTAGATCAACTCAAATCACTTAATGACTTTCAAAAGTTATTAGGAGACATAAATTGGATAAGGCCTTACCTAGGTATACCAACAGGAGAGTTGGGACCTTTATTTGATATCCTAAAAGGTCCATCAGATCCAAATTCACCCCGAATGTTAACGCCTGAAGCAAGAAAGGCATTAAAAATCATTGAAACATATATGGAAAATATGCATTTGGATAGAATTGATATAAGTTTGCCTTTATTATTTATTGTAATACCAACAAAAAATATTCCTACAGGTGTATTTTGGCAAGAAGGCCCATTATTATGGATACATTTATCTTATTCTTCTAACACTATTCTTACTAGGTATCCTGAGGCTGTAGGACAATTAATACTCAAGAGGAATAAAAGCAGCAAAGGGAGTGTTTGGAATTCTCCCAATAAAATTATTACTCCATATACTATGAATCAAATTGATGAGTTAGCTAATGAGTTAAATACTTGGGCAATAATCATGTGCAAATCTAATGTTTCATTTGATAACCACTTACCTTCTAATCCTTTATTGTCTTTTTGGTCATCGCATCCTGTAATTTTTCCAAAAATGACAAGAAAAACACCTATCGTGAATGCTCCAAATATATTCACTGATGGATCAAATAATGGTACAGCAGCAATAGTTACACCTGATCAAACTTTTACATTTTTAGTACCCAATCAGCTCAAAAGGTAGAGCTTAAGGCAGTATTACAGGCTTTTGTGATGTTTAAAAATTCTGTATTTAATTTATTTTCCGATAGTCAGTATATAGTTAATGCTATAGTATCCCTTGAAGATGCTGGTAGGATTTCCCCTTCCTCTACTATTTTCTTTTTGCTTTCCACTATACAAAGTCTAATCTGTGACAGAAAAGATCCATTCTTTATAGGACATATCAGGGCACATACAGGATTGCCTGGAGCCCTTAGTTTGGGCAATGATTTAGCAGATAAAACTACACATGACATATATATTTTCTCTACACTAGAAGAAGCTATAAATTTTCATAAAAAGTTCCATGTCAATGCTAATACTTTACAAAGAGTTTTAAAATAACTAAGGAACAAGCTAGACAAATAATGAAACAATGTCAAAATTGTGTGACCTTTTTACCACAAGCTAATCTTGGAGTCAATCCTAAAGGATTGATACCTAACCATATTTGGCAGATGGACGTCACACACTTGCCAGAATTTGGAAAATTAAAATATTTACATGTTACAGTTGATACTTCTTCTGGATTTTTGATGGGCTCCCTTCATGCCGGAGAAAAAACTAAAGATGTTATAGCTCATTGCTTACAAAATTTTGCCACTGTGGGCGTTCCAAAACAGTTAAAAACAGATAATGCCCCTGGTTATACTTCTACCTCTTTTAAACAATTTTGCTCATCATTTGGCATTACTCATATAACAGGAATCCCATACAATCCACAGGGACAAGGCATAGTTGAAAGAGCTCATCAAACTATTAAAATGTACTTATTAAAGCAAAAAGAAGAATTGGGAAGGGGTATATATTCCCCAAAGATAAACTTAAAATAACCCTTTATACTCTAAACTTTTTAAATTTGGATTCATCAGGGCTTAGTGCTGCGGAAAGGCATATGTGTCCAAAAAATGTATATAAGCCCAAGGTACTTTGGAAGGATATTCTAACAGGACAATGGAAAGGTCCTGACCCAGTAATTGTCTGGAGTCAGGGGTCTGTTTGTGTGTTTCCACAGGGAGAACAGCAGCCGATTTGGATTCCAGAGAGATTAACTAAGGTCCTGACCCAGTGATTGCCTGGAATTGGGGGTCTGTTTATGTGTTTCCACAGGGAGAACAGCAGCTGATTTGGATTCCAGACAGATTAACTAAAGCGATTTCCACAGACCAAAAAGAAGATGTGATATCCAGAACTCCAGTTTGGTTATTCTTACATCTATGACAGAACAAAAGAATGCTTTTTTCAATATCTATTTTATTATTGCCCTTTCCCATATTTTTTTTTGAGCTCATACAGACCTAGGTTAATGTTTTGCTGATCAGTCCTATTTTTTGACTATAGAGTTTTTAAAACATTGCAATGAAGATTTCACCTGTAAAAAGTTATAAGGCCTTTACTATTATGTTATGTGTCATATGTATTATGTGTGCACACTTGTGTTTTGTGTTTGAATGTACGTATGTCCATATGTCATATATGATGAGCGCTCATGAAAAAATGGATCCAAATAATTTTTTTTTTATTCACGTGATTTAAATGGTTTAATTTGAATTGGGTAAACAGCAGTTGAAGATTGTTTTAAAATGTGAACAAAAAAGGAGGTTAACAGATCTGTTTGTTTACTTTCACCTTTCCTTTTCATTATATTTAATAAGTCTCTTAAAAATAATGTAAATTGTTAAGAAAATTGTTTTCTTTTAATGCCTTCTGAAACGTTACATAATTTTTTCTTTAGCCATTATTGCCAAAATTCCTATCTTCATCCCAGTGCCGGTGAAGACAATGTAAATTGTTAAGAAAATTGTTTTCTTTTAGTGCCTTCTGGAATGTTATATAATGTTATATAATTTTTCTTTAGCCATTATTGCCAGAATTCCTATCTTCATCCCAGTACATGAAGACAAAGATAAAACCAATCTACAGCTTCTGCAATAGCCATAACTGAACTGCTTGCAGAACTTGCCTGGACTATGTATCACTTATATGCATTGTGAACTCACTTGTATGCATTGTGAACTATCTGTTGGTGCAGCGACTTCTGGTAGTGTTGGGGTATTTATGCTGATGGTGTCATAGGTGGTACAATTTTTCCAAAAGGAGCCGTCAGCTGGGTTGGTGTATCTTCCTCCCTTCTGTTTGTCATGATCGTTCAGCTAAAATTTGGGGGCCAACAGAGGTGAGGCAAAGAACCTCACCCCCCGCTGGTACGAAGACCACTACACAGGTGTGGCTGTATACTGGACTGGTAGTCAATGACGGGTAAGATCCAATTACTATGGTACCAACCTAAGACAGGAGGCTGACGCCTTGAGGTCAGTTCATCCGATAACGGGTAAGGACCATATGTACTATTGGACAACCTAAGGCAGGCACGGTCCCTAAGCCACATGCTTGTTGTTTAAACAGAGAGGGGGAGATGTTGAGAGCCACATCCGAAGGGGGCCCAGCAAACTTTCAGACTGCAAGCTGATGAGCTGAAGGGGCCCCAGCAAACTTTCAGACTGCCAGCTGAATATTGGCTCACAGCGACCCCAGCAACATCTAGCTGACTGGCTCCTCTGTGGTGATGCTCATTGGCTGTTTCCCTGCCCTTTCAGACCTCGGAGCTGCTCATTGGGGGACTTTTTTGGCTCCGCCAATGCGACCCAGCCAATCGGCCTCAAGAGAAGGAGGATTGTGGGAGGAAGAGGTTGTTGGGGTGTGTGGCTTGTGGGAAGCCGGTGGTGGCAGTTGGGCTCTGAGGGTTCTTTCCTAAGGAGCTGTTTTGTTTATCTTGTGTGGATCTAAAAATAAAGTTAGTTTCTTTTGACAAGTGGCTCCTGAATTGTGCCCAGCCAGACTGCTGCAAAAAATATTTGCTGGTATTCCGGAAACTCGTTATTTCTTAGAAGCTTGGCAACTCCTCTCAATGAAAGTGCTTTTCAACAATCTGTGCCTAGCACTACTTGAAGAGGAAACCAAACCATAGAGACAAAACTGAGAACTCCTTTATTTTGAAAAGTTTCAAAGAGCTAATACAAACCATGTTGGATTTAGAGATCCATATTCATCTATCTATATAGGAGAGAACAGAGGGAAACCTAAATATAAAATCTGCTACTGTAGACGAACGCTTCAACCTAGAAAAAGAAAATTTGGTGAGCCAAGTGGGACTGTGTACTGATCATTACCACCAGGTATCATCAATATTCGGTAAAAAAATATTTGCTGTATTTCGGACACTCGTTATTTCTTAGAAGCTTGGCAACCCCTCTCAATGAAAGTGCTTTTACACCAGTCTGTGCCTAGGGCTACTTGAAGAGGAAACAAACCATTAAGTCAAAACTGAGAACTCCTTTATTTTGTCAATTTCAAAGAGCTACTACAAACCATGTTGGATTTAGAGTTCCAAATTCATCTATCTATATAGGAGAGAACAGAGTGAAACCTAAATATAAAATCTGGCTACTGTAGACGAACTCTTCAACCTAGAAAAACAAAATTAGGTGAGCCAAGTGGGATTTGTGTACTGATCATTACCAGCAAGTATCATCAAGATTGGGTGAAAAAATATTTGCTGGTATTCGGGAAACTCGTTATTTCTTAGAAGGTTGACAACCCCTCTCAATGAAAGTGCTTTTCCACAATCTGAGCTTAGGGCTACTTGAAGAGGAAACAAACCATAGAGACAATAATGAGACCTCCTTTATTTTGTCAAGGTTCAAAGAGCTACTACAAAACATGTTGGATTTAGAGTTCCAAATTCATCTATCTATATAGGAGAGAACAGAGTGAAACCTAAAAATAAAAACTGCTACTAAAAACGAACGCTTCAACCTAGAAGAACAAAACTTGGTGAGCCAAGTGGGATTTGTGTACTTGTCATTACCACCACGTATCATGCAGATTGGGTTGAAAAATATTTGCTGGTATTTTGGAAACTCGTAATTTCTTGGAAGCTTGGCAACCCCTCTTAATGAAAGTGCTTTTCAAAAGTCTGTGCCTAGGGCTACTTGAAGAGGAAACAAACCATAGAGACAAACTGAGAACTCCTTTATTTTGTCAAGGTTCAAAGAGCGACTACAAAACATGTTGGATTTAGAGTTCCAAATTCATCTATCTATATAGAAGAGAACAGAGTGAAACCTAAATATAAAAACTGCTATTGTAAACGAACGCTTCAAACTAGAAGAACCAAATTTGGTGAGCCAAGTGGGATTTGTGTACTTGTCATTACCACCACGTAAAATCAAGATTGGGGTGAAAAAATATTTGCTGGTATTTCGGAACTCGTTATTTCTTGGAAGCTTGGCAACCCCTTTCAATGAAACTGCTTTTCAACAGTCTGTGCCTCGGGCTACTTGAAGAGGAAACAATCCGTAGAGACAAAACTGAGAACTACTTTATTTTGTCAGGTTCAAAGATCCACTACAAACCATGATGGATTTAGAGTTCCAAATTCATCTATCTATATAAGAGATAACAGAGTGAAACCTACATATAAAAACTGGTACTGTAGACGAACGATTGAACCTAGAAGAATACAATTTGGTGAGCCAAGTGGGATTTGCCTACTGATCATTACCACCAAGTATCATCAAGATTGGGTGAAAAAATATTTGCCGGTATTTCGGAAACTCGTTATTTCTTAGAAGCTTGGCAACCCCTCTCAATGAAAAGTCTGTGCCTAGGGCTACTTGAAGAGGAAACAAATTATAGAGTCAAAACTGAGAACTACTTTATTTTGTCAAGATTCAAAGAGCTACTACAAACCATGTTGGATTTAGAGTTCCAAATTCAACTATCTATATGGGAGAGAACAGAGTGAAACCTAAATATAAAAACTGCTACGGTTGACGAAAGCTTCAACCTAGAAGAAAAAATTTGGTTAGCTAACTGGGAAATTGTGTACTTGTCATTACCACCACGTATCATCCAGATTGGGTGAAAAAATATTTGCTGGTATTTTGGAATCTCGTAATTTCTTGGAAGCTTGACAACCACTTTCAATGAAAGTGCTTTTCCACAGTCCCTGCTTAGGGCTACTTGAAAAGGAAACAAATCATAGAGACAAAACTGAGAACTCCTTTATTTTCTCAAGTTTCAAAGAGCTACTAAAAACCATGTTGGATTTAGAGTTCCAAATTCATCTATCTATATAGGAGAGAACAAAGTGAAACCTAAAAATAAAAACTGCTTCTGTAAACGAACGCTTCAACCTAGAAGAACAAAATTTGGTGAGCCAAGTGCGATTTGTGTACTTGTCATTACCACCAAGTATCATCAAGATTGGGTGAAGAAAATTTGCTGGTATTTCGGAAACTCGTTATATCTTAGAAGCTTGGCAACCCCTCTCAATGGAAGCTTGGCAACCCCTCTCAATGAAAGTGCTTTTCCACAGTCTGTGCCTAGGGCTACATGAAGAGGAAACAAACCATAGTGACAAAACTGAGAACTCCTCTATTTTGAAAAGTGTCAAAGAGCTAGTAAAAACCATGTTGGATTTAGAGTTCCAAATTCATCTATCTATATAGGAGAGAACAGAGGGAAACCTAAATATAAAAATTGCTACTGTAGACGAACGCTTCAAACTAGAAGAACAAAATTTGGTGAGCCAAGTGAGATTTGTGTACCGAGCATTACCACCAAGTATCATCAATATTGGGTGAAAAAATATTTGCCTGTATTTCAGTAACTCCTTATTTCTTAGAAGCTTGGCAACCCTCTCAATGAAAGTGCTTTTCCACAGTCTGTGCCTAGGGCTAATTGAAGAGGAAACAAACCATAGGGACAAAACTGAGAACTACTTTATTTGGTCAAGTTTTAAAGAGCTACTACAAACCACGTTGGATTTAGAGTTTCAAATTCATCTATGTATATAGGAGAGAACAGAATGAAACCTAAATAAAAACTGCTACGGTAGATGAACGCTTAAACCTAGAAGAACAAATCTTGGTGAGCCAAGTGGGATTGTGTACTTGTCATTACCACCACATATCATCAAGATTGGGTGAAAAAACATTTGCTGGTATTTCGGAAACTCGTTATTTCTTGGAAGCTTGCCAAAGCCTTTCAATGAAAGTGCTTTTCCACAGTCTCTGCCTAGGGATACTTGAAGAGGAATCAAAGCATAGAGACAAAACTGAGAACTACCTTTTTTTGTCAAGTTACAAAGAGCTACTACAAACCATGTTGGATTTAGAGTTCCAAATTCATCTATCTATATAAGAGAGAACAGAGTGAAACCTACATATAAAACAACTACTGAAGTCGAACGCTTCAATCTAGAAGAAAACAATTTGGTGAGCCAAGTGGGATTTGTGTACCTGTCATTACCACCACGTATCATCCAGATTGGGTGAAAAAATATTTTCCTGTATTTCGGAAACTCGTAATTTCTTGGAGTTTCGCAACTCCTTTCAATGAAAGTGCATTTCCACAGTCTCTGCTTAGGGCTACTTGAAGAGGAAACAAATCATAGAGACAAAAGTTAGAACTACTTTATTTTGCCAAGTTTCAAAGAGCTACTACAAACCATGTTGGATTTAGTGTTCCAAATTCATGTATCTATATAGGAGAGAACAGCGGGAAACCTAAAAACAAAAACTGCTACTGTAAACAAACGCTTCAAACAAGAAGAACAAAATTGGGTGAGTCAAGTGGTTTTGTGCACCGATCATTACCACTAAGTATCATCAAGATTGGGTGAAAAAACTTTTGCCGATATTTCGGAAACTCGTTATTTCTTCAAAGTTTGGCAACCCCTTTCAATGAAAGTGATTTTCCACAGTCTATGCCTAGGGCTACTTGAAGAGGAAACAAACCATAGAGATAAAACTGAGAACTACTTTATTTTGTCAAGTTTCAAAGAACTTATACGAACCATGTTGAATTTAGAGTTCCAAATTCATCTATCTATATAAGAGAGAACAGAGTGACCTACATATAAAAACTGCTACTGTAGACGAACGCTTCAACCTAGAAGAACACAATTTGGTGAGCCAAGTGGGATTTGTGTACTGATCATTACCACCACGTATAATCAAGATTGGGTGAAAAAATATTTGCTGGTGTTTCGGTAACACGTTATTTCTTAGAAGCTTGGCAACCCCTCTCAATGAAAGTGCTTTTCCACAGTCGGTGCCTAGGGCTACGTGAAGAGGAAAAAAACCATAGAGACAAAACTGAAAACTCCTTTATTTGTCAATTTTCAAAAGCTACTACAATCCATGTTGGATTTAGAGTTCCAAATTCATCTATCAATATAGGAGAGAACAGAGTGAAACCTAAAAATAAAAACTGCTACTGTAAACGAACGCTTCAACCTAGAAGAACAAAAATTGGTGAGCCAAGTGGGATTTGTGTACTTGTCATTACCACCAAGTATCATCAAGATTGGGTCAAAGAAATATTTGCTGGTATTTTGGTAAATCCTTATTTCTTAGAAGCTGGCAACCCCTCTCAATGACAGTGCGTTTCCACAGTCTGTGCCTAGTGCTAATTGAGGAGGAAACACACCATAGAGACAAAACTGAGAACTCCTTTATTTTGTCAAGTTTCATAGAGCTACTGCAAACCATGTTGGATTTAGAATTCCAAATTCATCTATCTATATAGGAGAGAACAGATGGAAACCTAAATATAAAAAGTGCTACTGTAGACGACGCTTCAATCTAGAAGAACAAAATTTGGTGAGCCAAGTGGAATTTGTGTACTGATCATTACCACCAAGTATCATGAAGATTGGGTTAAAAAACATTTGCTGGTATTTCGGAAACTCGTTATTTCTTGGAAGCTTGGCAAACCCTTTAAATGAAAGTGCTTTTCCACAGTCTCTTGAAGGGCTACTTGAAGAGGAAACAAACCATAGAGACAAAACTGAGAACTCCTTTATTTTGTCAAGTTTCAAAGAGCTACTACAAACATGTTGGATTTAGACTTCCAAACTTATCTATCTATGTAAGAGAGAACGAGTGAAACCCACATATAAAAACTGCTACTGTAGATGAACGCGTGAACCTAGAAGAACACAATTTGGTGAGCCAAGTGGGATTTGTGTACTTGTCATTACTACCACGTATCATCAAGATTGGGTGAAAAAATATTTACTTTTATTTCGGAAACTCGTAATTTCTTGGAAGCTTTGCAAACCCTTTCAATCAAAGTGCTTTTCCACAGTCTCTACTTAGGGCTACTTGAAGAGGAAACAAACCATAGAGACAAAACTGAGAACTACTTTATTTTTTCAAGTTTCAAAGAGCTACTAGAAACCATGTTGGATTTAGAGTTCCAAATTCATCTATCTATATAGGAGAGAACGGAGTGAAACCTAATTATAAAAACTGCTACTGTAGACGAACGCTTCAACCTAGAAGAAGACAATTTGGTGAGCCAAGAAGGATTGGTGTACTGATCATTAACAGCAAGAATCATCAAGATTGGTGAAAAAATATTTGCTGGTATTTCGGAAACTCGTAATTTCTTAGAAGCTTGGCAACCCCTTTCAATGAAAGTGCTTTTCCACAGTCTCTGCTTAGGGTACTTGAAAAGGAAACAAATCACAGAGAAAAAACTGAGAACTACTTTTTTTCTCAAGTTTCAAAGAGCTACAACAAACCATGTTGAATTTAGAGTTCCAAATTCAGCTATCTATATAGGAGAGAACAGTGGGAAACCTAAAAATATAAACTGCTACTGTAAACGAACGCTTCAAACTAGAATAACAAAATTGGTGAGTCAAGTGGGATTTCTGTACCGATCATTACCACCAAGTATCATCAAGATTGGGTGAAAAAATATTTGCTGGTATTTTGGAAACTCGTTATTTTTTAGAAGCTTGGCAACCCCTCTCAATGAAAGTATTTTCCACAGTCTGTGCCTAGGGCTACATGAAGAGGAAACAACCATAGAGACAAAACTGAGAACTCCTTTATTTTGTCAAGTTTCAAGAGCTACTACAACCATGTTGGATTTAGAGTTCCAAATTCATCTATCTATATAGGAGAGAACCAAGTTGAACGTAAAAATAAAAACTGCTACTGTAAACGAACGCTTCAACCTAGAAGAACAAAACTTGGTGAGCCAAGTGGATTTGTGTACTTGTCATTACCACCACGTATCATGCAGATTGGGTTGAAAAATTTTGCTGTTATTTTGGAAACTCGTAATTTCTTGGAAGCTTGGCAACCCCTCTTAATGAAAGTGCTTTTCAAAAGTCTGTGCCTAGGGCTACTTGAAGAGGAAACAAACCATAGAGACAAAACTGAGAACTCCTTTATTTTGTCAAGGTTCAAAGAGCGACTACAAAACATGTTGGATTTAGAGTTCCAAATTCATCTATCTATATAGAAGAGAACAGAGTGAAACCTAAATATAAAAACTGCTATTGTAAACGAACGCTTCAAACTAGAAGAACCAAATTTGGTGAGCCAAGTGGGATTTGTGTACTTGTCATTACCACCACGTAAATCAAGATTGGGTGAAAAAATATTGCTGGTATTTCGGAAACTCGTTATTTCTTAGTAGCTTTGCAACCCCTCTCAATGAAAGTGCTTTTCCACAGTCTGTGCCTAGGGCTAATTGAAGAGGAAACAAACCATAGGGACAAAACTGAGAACTACTTTATTTGGTCAAGTTTTAAAGAGCTACTACAAACCACGTTGGATTTAGAGTTTCAAATTCATCTATGTATATAGGAGAGAACAGAATGAAACCTAAATAAAAACTGCTACGGTAGATGAACGCTTAAACCTAGAAGAACAAATCTTGGTGAGCCAAGTGGGATTGTGTACTTGTCATTACCACCACATATCATCAAGATTGGGTGAAAAAACATTTGCTGGTATTTCAGAAACTCGTTATTTCTTGGAAGCTTGCCAAAGCCTTTCAATGAAAGTGCTTTTCCACAGTCTCTGCCTAGGGATACTTGAAGAGGAATCAAAGCATAGAGACAAAACTGAGAACTACCTTTTTTGTCAAGTTACAAAGAGCTACTACAAACCATGTTGGATTTAGAGTTCCAAATTCATCTATCTATATAAGAGAGAACAGAGTGAAACCTACATATAAAACAACTACTGAAGTCGAACGCTTCAATCTAGAAGAAAACAATTTGGTGAGCCAAGTGGGATTTGTGTACCTGTCATTACCACCACGTATCATCCAGATTGGGTGAAAAAATATTTTCCTGTATTTCGGAAACTCGTAATTTCTTGGAAGTTTCGCAACTCCTTTCAATGAAAGTGCATTTCCACAGTCTCTGCTTAGGGCTACTTGAAGAGGAAACAAATCATAGAGACAAAAGTTAGAACTACTTTATTTTGTCAAGTTTCAAAGAGCTACTACAAACCATGTTGGATTTAGTGTTCCAAATTCATGTATCTATATAGGAGAGAACAGCGGGAAACCTAAAAACAAAAACTGCTACTGTAAACAAACGCTTCAAACAAGAAGAACAAAATTGGGTGAGTCAAGTGGTTTTGTGCACCGATCATTACCACTAAGTATCATCAAGATTGGGTGAAAAAACTTTTGCCGATATTTCGGAAACTCGTTATTTCTTCGAAGCTTGGCAACCCCTTTCAATGAAAGTGATTTTCCACAGTCTATGCCTAGGGCTACTTGAAGAGGAAACAAACCATAGAGATAAAACTGAGAACTACTTTATTTTGTCAAGTTTCAAAGAACTTATACGAACCATGTTGAATTTAGAGTTCCAAATTCATCTATCTATATAAGAGAGAACAGAGTGACCTACATATAAAAACTGCTACTGTAGACGAACGCTTCAACCTAGAAGAACACAATTTGGTGAGCCAAGTGGGATTTGTGTACTGATCATTACCACCACGTATAATCAAGATTGGGTGAAAAAATATTTGCTGGTGTTTCGGTAACACGTTATTTCTTAGAAGCTTGGCAACCCCTCTCAATGAAAGTGCTTTTCCACAGTCGGTGCCTAGGGCTACGTGAAGAGGAAAAAACCATAGAGACAAAACTGAAAACTCCTTTATTTTGTCAATTTTCAAAAGCTACTACAATCCATGTTGGATTTAGAGTTCCAAATTCATCTATCTATATAGGAGAGAACTAAGTTGAACGTAAAAATAAAAACTGCTACTGTAAACGAACACTTCTACCTAGAACAACTAAATTTGGTGAGCCAAGTGGGATTTGTGTACTTGTCATTACCACCACGTATCATCAAGTTTGGGTGAAAAAGTATTTTCCGGTATTTCGGAAACTCATAGTTTCTTGGAAGCTTGGCAAATCCTTTCAATGAAAGTGCTTTTCCACAGTCTCTGCTTAGGGTACTTGAAGAGGAAACAAATCACAGAGACAAAACTGAGAACTACTTTTTTTTGTCAAGTTTCAAAGAGCGACTACAAACCATGTTGAATTTAGAGTTCCAAATTCAGCTATCTATATAGGAGAGGACAGAGGGAAACCTAAAAATATATAATGCTACTGTAAATGAACGCTTCAAACTAGAATAACAAAATTTGGGAGTCAAGCGGGATTTGTGTACCGATCATTACCACCAAGTAACATCAAGATTGGGTGAAAAACTACTTGCTGGTATTTCGGAAACTCGTTATTTCTTAGAAGCTTGGCAACCCCTCTCAATGAAAGTATTTTCCACAGTCTGTGCCTAGGGCTACATGAAGAGGAAACAAACCATAGTAGAGAACAGGGTGAAACCTAAATATAAAAACTTAATATAAAAACTGCTATTATAGATGAACGCTTAACACTAGAAGACGCTTAACACTAGTAGAGAACAGGGTGAAACCTAAATATAAAACCTAAATATAAAAACTGCTATTATAGATGAACGCTTAACACTAGAAGAACAAAATTTGGTGGGCAAGTGGGATTTGTGTACTGATCATTACCACCAAGTATCATGAAGATTGGGTGAAAAATATTTGCTGGTATTTCGGAAACTCGTTATTTCTTAGAAGCTTATTTCTTAGAAGCTTGGCTGCTTGAAGAGGAAACAAACCATAGAGACAAAACTGAGAACTTTTTTATTTTGTGAATTTTCAAAGAGCTACTACAAACCATGTTGGGTTTAGAGTTCCAAATTCATCTATCTATATAGGAGAGAACAGAGGGAAACCTAAATATAAAAACTGCTACTGTAATCGAACGCGTCAACCTAGAAGAACAAAATTTGTTGTGCCAAGTGGTTTTGTGTACTTGTCATTACCACCACATATCATCAAGATTCGGTGAAAAAGTATTTGCTGGCATTTCGAAAAACATAATTTTTTGGAAGCTTGGCAACTCCTTTCAATGAAAGTGCTTTTCCATAGTTTGCTTATGGCTACTTGAAGAGGAAACAAACCATAAAGACAATACTGAGAACTACTTAATTTTGTCAAGTTTCAAAGAGCTACTACAAACCATGTTGGATTTAGAGTTCCAATTCATCTATCTATATAGAAGAGAACAGAGTGAAACCTAAATATAAAAATTGCTACTGTAGACGAACGCTTCAACCTAGAAGAACAAAATTTGGTGAAACAAGTGAGATTTGTGTACTTGTCATTACCACCACGTATCATCAAGACTGGGTGAAAAAGTATTTGCTGGTATTTCGGAAAATCGTAATTTCTTGGAAGCCTGGCAACTCCTTTCAATGAAAGTGATTTTCCAATGTCTCTGCATTGGGTTAGTTGAAGAGGAAACAAACCATAGAGACAAAACTGAGAACTTCTTCATTTTATCAAGTTTCAAAGAGATACTACAAACCATGTTGGATTTAGAGTTCCATATTCATCTAACTATATAAGAGAGAACAGAGTGAAACCTCGATAGAAAAACTGCTACTGTAGACGAACGCTTAAACCTAGATGAACAAAATTTGGTGGGCCAAGTGGGATTTGTGTAGTGATCATTACCACCAAGTATCAACAAGTTTGGGTGAAAAATATTTGCTGGTATTTTGAAAACTCGTTATTTCTTAGAAGCTTGGCAACCCCTCTCAATGAATGTGCTTCTCAACAGTCTGTACCTAGGGCACTTGAAGTGGAAACAAACCATAGAGATAAAACTGAGAACTCCTTTATTTTGTTCAGTTTCAAAGAGCTACTACAAACCATTTTGGATTTAGATTTCCAAATTCATCTATGTATATAAGAGAGAACAGAGTGAAACCTAAATATAAAAATTGCTACTCTAGCTGAACGCTTAGATCTAGAAGAACAAAATTTGGTGGGCCAAGTGGGATTTGTGTACTGATCATTACCACCAAGTATCATCAAGTTTGGGTGAAAAAATATTTGCTGGTATTTTGAAAACTCATTATTTCTTAGAAGCTTCGCAACCCCTCTCAATGAAAGTGCTTTTCCACAGTCTGTGCCTTGGGCTACTTGAAGAGGAAACAAACCATGGAGACAAAACTGAGAACTACTTTACTTTGTCAAGTTTCAAAGAGCTACTACAAACCATGTTGGGGTTAGAGTTCAAATTCATCTATCTATATAAGAGAGAACAGAGTGAAACCTAAATAGAAAAACTGCTACTGTAGACGAACGCTTAAAACCTAGAAGAACAAAATTTGGTGGGCCAAGTGGGATTTGTGTACTTATCATTACCAGCACACATCATCAAGATTGGGTGAAAAAATATTTGCTGGTATTTCGTAAACTCGTTATTTCTTAGAAGCTTGTCAACCCCTCTCAATGAAAGTGCTATTAAAAAGTCTGTTCCTTGGGCAACTTGAAGAGGAAACAAACCATAGAGACAAAACTGAGAACTCCTTTATTTTGTCAAGTTTCAAAGAGCTACTACAAACCATGTTGGATTTAGAGTTCCAATTTCATCTATCTATATAGGAGAGAACGGAGTGAAACCAAAAATAAAAACTGCTGGTGTAAACGAACGCTTCAACCTAGAAGAACAAAATTTGGTGAGCCAAGTGGGATTTGTGTTCTTGTCATTACCACCAAGTATCATCAAGATTGGGTGAAAAAATGTTTGCTGGTATTTCGGAAATTCGTAATTTCTTGGAAGCTTGGCAACCCCCTTCAATGAAAGTGCTTTTCCACAGTCTCTGCTTAGGGCTACTTGAAGAGGAAACAAATCATAGAGACAAAACTAAGAACTACTTTTTTTATCAAGTTTCAAAGAGCTAATACAAACCATATTGGATTTAGAGTTCCAAATTCATCTATCTATATAAGAGAGAACAGAGTGAAACCTACATATAAAAACTGCTAGTGTAGATGGAAGCTTCAACCTAGAAGAACACAATTTGGTGAGCCAAGTGAGATTTGTGTACTCGTCATTACCAACAAGTATCATAAAGATTGGGTGAAAAATATTTGCTGGTATTTCGGAAACTCATAATTTCTTGGAAGCTTGGCAAACCCTTTCAATGAAAGTGCTTTCCACAGTCTCTACTTAGGGCTACTTGAAGAGTAAGCAAATCATAGAGACAAAACTGAGAACTCCTTTATTTTGTCAAGTTTCGAAGAGCTACTACAAACCATGTTGGATTTAGAGTTCCAAATTCATCTATCTATATAGAAGAGAACAGAGTGAAACCTAAATATAAAAACTGCTACTGTAGACGAACACTTCAATCTAGAAGAACAAAATTTGGTGAACCAAGTGGGATTGGTGTACTTGTCATTACCACCACGTATCATCAAGACTGGGTGAAAAAGTATTTGCTGGTATTTCGGAAAATTGTAATTTCTTGGAAGCTTGGCAACTGCTTTCAATGAAAGAGCTTTTCCACAGTCTCTGCTTACGGCTACTTGAAGAATAAACAAACCATAGAGACAAAACTGAGAAGTACTTTATTTTATCAAGTTTCAAAGAGATACTACAAACCATGTTGAATTTAGAGTTCCATATTCATCTATCTATATAAGAGAGAACAGAGTGAAACCTAAATATAAAAATTGCTACTGTAGACGAACGCTTAAAACGAGACGAACAAAATTTGGTCAGCCAAGTGGGATTTATGTAGTCGTCATTACCATCAAGTATCTTAAGGATTGGGTGAAAAAATATTTGCTGGTATTTCGGAAACTTGTTTTCTTAGAAGCTTGACAACCCCTTTCAATGAAAGTGCTTTTCCACAGTCTCTGCTTAGGGTACTTGAAAAGGTAACAAATCACAGAGACAAAACTGAGAACTCCTTTTTTTTGTCAAGTTTCAAAGAGCTACTACAAACCATGTTGAATTTAGAGTTCCAAATTCAGCTATCTATATAGAAGAGAACAGAGGGAAACCTAAAAATATAAACTGCTACTGTAAACGAAAGCTTCAAACTAGAATAACAAAATTTGGTGAGCCAAGTGGGATTTGTGTACCGATCATTACCACCAAGTATCATCAAGATTGGGTGAAAAAATATTTGCTGGTATTTCGGAAACTCGTTATTTCTTAGAAGCTTGGCAACCCCTCTCAATGAAAGTATTTTCCACAGTCTGTGCCTAGGGCTACATGAAGAGGAAACAAACCATAGAGACAAAACTGAGAACTCCTTTATTTTGTCAAGTTTCAAAGAGCTACTACAAACCATGGTGGATTTTGAGTTCCAAATTCATATATATATATAGGAGAGAACAAAGTGAAATGTAAAAATAAAAACTGCTACTGTAAACGAACGCTTCAACCTAGAAGAACAAAATTTGGTGAGCCAAGTGGGATTTGTGTACTTGTCATTACCTAAACGTATTATCAAGTTAGGGTGAAAAAGTATTTTCTGGTATTTCGGAAACTCGTAATTTCTTGGAAGCTTGGGAACTCCTTTCAATGAAAGTGCTTTTCCACAGTCTCTGCTAAGGGTACTTGAAGAGGAAACAAATCACAGAGACAAAACTGAGAACTACTTTTTTTTGTCAAGTTTCAAAGAGCTACTACAAACCATGTTGAATTTAGAGTTCCCAATTCAGCTATCTATATAGGAGAGAACAGAGGGAAACCTAAAAATATAAAATGCTACTGGAAACGAACGCTTCAAACTGGAATAACAAAATTTGGTGAGTCAAGTGGGATTTCTGTACCGATCATTACCACTAAGTATCATAAAGATTGGGTGAAAAAATATTTGCTTGTATTTCGGAAACTCGTTATTTCTTTGAAGCTTGGCAATGCCTTTCAATGAAAGTGCTTTTCCACACACTGTGCCTAGGGCTACTTGAAGAGGAAACAAACCATAGAGACAAAACTGAGAAATACTTTATTTTGTCAAGTTTCAAAGAGCTACTACTAACCATGTTGGATTTAGAGTTCCATATTCATCTAACTATATAAGAGAGAACAGAGTGAAAACTAAATATAAAAATTGCTACTGTAGACGAACGCTTAAACCTAGAAGAACAAAATTTGGTGAGCCAAGTGGGATTTGTGGGCTGATCATTACCAAAAAGTATCATCAAGATTGGGTGAAAAAATATTTGCTGGTATTTCGGAAACTCGTAATTTCTTGGAAGGTTGGAAACCCTTTTAATTAAAGTGCTTTTCCACAGTCTCTGCTTAGGGCTACTTGAAGAGAAAACAAATCATAGAGACAAAACTGAGAACTACTTTATTTTGTCAAGTTTCAAAGAGCTACTGCAAACCCTGTTGGATTTACAGTTCCAAATTCATCTTTCTATATAGAAGAGAACAGAGTGAAACCTAAATATAAAACTGCTACTGTAGACGAACGCTTCAACCTAGAAGAACAAAATTTGTTGAGCCAATTGGGATTTGTGTACTTGTCATTACCACCACGTATCATCAAGACTGGGTGAAAAAGTATTTGCTGGTATTTCGGAAAATCGTAATTTCAGGAAGCTTGGCAACTCCTTTCAATGAAAGTGATTTTCCACAGTCTCTGCTTAGGGCTACTTGAAGAATAAACAAACCATAGAGACAAAACTGAGAACTACTATATTTTATCAAGTTTCAAAGAGATACTACAAACCATGTTGAATTTAGAGTTCCATATTCATCTATCTATATAAGAGAGAACAGAGTGAAACCTAAATATAAAAATTGCTACAGTAGACGGACGCTTAAACCGAGACGAACAAAATTTGGTGAGCCAAGTGGGATTTTTGTACTCGTCATTACCACCAAGTATCTTAAAGATTGGGTGAAAAAATATTTGCTGGTATTTCGGAAACTCGTAATTTCTTAGAAGCTTGGCAACCCCTTTCAATGAAAGTGCTTTTCCACAGTCTCTGCTTAGGGTACTTGAAGAGGAAACAAATCACAGAGACAAAACTGAGAACCACTTTTTTTTCTCAAGTTTCAAAGAGCTACTACAAACCATGTTCAATTTAGAGTTCCAATTTCAGCAATCTATATAGGAGAGAACAGAGGGAAACCTAAAAATATAAACTGCTACTGTAAACGAACGCTTCAAACTAGAATAACAAAATTTGGTGAGTCAAGTGGGATTTCTGTACCGATCATTACCACCAAGTATCATCAATTTGGGTGAAAAAATATTTGCTGGTATTTCGGAAACTCGTAATTTCTTGGAAGCTTGGCAACTCCTTTCAATGAAAGTGCTTTTCCACAGTATCTGCTTAGGGTACTTGAACATGAAACAAATCACAGAGACAAAACTGAGAACTTCTTTTTTTTTCAAGTCTCAAAGAGCTACTACAAACCATGTTGAATTTAGACTTCCAAATTCAGCTATCTATATAGGAGAGAACAGAGGGGTACCTAAAAATATAAACTGCTACTGTAAACGAACGCTTCAAACTAGAATAACAAAATTTGGTGAGTCAAGTGGGATTTCGGTATCGATCTTTACCACCAAGTATCATCAAGTTTGGATGAAAAAATATTTGCTGGTATTTCGGAAACTCGTTATTTCTTAGAAGCTTGGCAACCCCTCTCAATGAAAGCGCTTTTCCACAGTCTGTGCCTAGGCATACTTGAAGAGGAAACAAACCATAGAAAAAATACTGAGAATTACTTTATTTTGTCAAGTTTCAAAGAGATACTACAAACCATGTTGGATTTAGAGTTCCAAATTCATCTATCTATATAGAAGACAACAGAGTGAAACCTAAATATAAAACTGCTACTGTAAACGAACGCTTCAACCTAGAAGAACAAAATTTGGTGAGCCAAGTGAGATTTGTGTACTCGTCATTACCACCAAGTATCATAAAGATTGGGTGAAAAAATATTTGCTGGTATTTCGGAAACTCGTAATTTCTTGGAATCTTGGCAACCAATTTCAATGAAAGTGATTTTCCACAGTCTCTACTTAGGGCTACTTGAAGAAGAAACAAACCATACAGACAAAACTGAGAACTACTTCATTTTATCAAGTTCAAAGAGATACTACAAACCATGTTGAATTTAGAGTTCCATATTCATCGATCTATATAAGAGAGAACAGAGTGAAACCTAAATATAAAAATTGCTACTGTAGACGAACGCTTCAAAATAGAATAACAAAATTTGGTGAGTCAAGTGGGATTTTTGTACTCGTCATTACCACCAAGTATCTTAAGGATTGGGTGAAAAAATATTTGCTGGTATTTTGGAAACTCGTAATCTTAGAAGCTTGGCAAACCCTTTCAATGAAAGTGCTTTTCCACAGTCTCTGCTTAGGGTACTTGAAGAGGAAACAAATCACAGAGACAAAACTGAGAACTACTTTTTCTTGACAAGTTTCAAAGAGCTGCTACAAACCATGTTGAATTTAGAGTTCCAAATTTAGCTATCTATATAGGAGAGAACAGAGGGAAACCTAAAAATATAAACTGCTACTGTAAACGAACACATCAAACTAGAATAACAAAATTTCGTGAGTCAAGTGGGATTTCTGTACCGATCATTACCACCACGTATTATCAAGATTGGGTGAAAAAATATTTGCTGGCATTTCGGAAACTCATTATTTCTTAGAAGCTTGGCAACCCCTCTCAATGAAAGTGCTTTTCCACAGTCTGTGCCTAGGGCTACTTGAAGAGGAAACAAACCACAGAGGCAAATCTGAGAACTAGTTTATTTTGTCAAGTTTCAAATAGCTACTACAAACCATGTTGGATTTAGAGTTCCAAATTCATCTATCTATATATTTGAGAACAGAGTGAAACCTAAAAATAAAAACTGCTACTGTAAACGAACGCTTCAACCTAGAAGAACAAAATTTGGTGCGCCAAGTGGGATTTGAGTACTTGTCATTACCACCACGTATCATCAAGATTCGGTGAAAAAATGTTTGCTGGTATTTCTGAAACTCGTTATTTTTTGAAGCTTGGCAATCCCTTTCAATGAAAGTGCTTTTCCACATTCTCTGCCTAGGGCTACTTGAAGAGGAAACAAACCATAGAGACAAAACTGATCACTAGTTTTTTTTTGACAAGTTTCAAAAGCTACTACAAGCCATGTTGGATTTAGAGTTCCAAATTCATCTATCTATATATTTGAGAACAGAGTGAAACCTAAAATAAAAACTGCCACTGTAAACGAACGATTCAACTTGAAGAACAAAATTTGGTGAGCCAAGTGGGATCTGTGTATTTGTCTTTACCACAACGTATCATCAAGATTGGGTGAAAAAATATTTGCTGATATTTTGGAAACTCGTAATTTCTTGGAAGCTTGGCAACCCCTTTCAATGAAATAGCTTTTCCACAGTCTCTGCTTATAGCTACTTGAAGAGGAAACAAACCATAGAGAAAAAAATGAGAACTCCTTTATTTTGTCACGTATCAAATAGCTACTACAAACTATGTTGGATTTAGAGTTCCAAATTTATCTAACTATATAGAATAGAATAGAGAGACACCTCAAAATAAAAACTGCTACTGTAAACGAACGCTTCAACGTAGAAGAACAAAATTTGGTGAGCCAAGTGGGATTTGTGTACTTGTCATTACCACCACGTATATTCAAGATTGGGTGAAAAAATATTTGCTGGTATTTCGGAAACTGGTTATTTCTTAGAAGCTAGGCAAACCCTCTCAATGAAAATGCTTTTCCACAGTCTGTGCCTAGGGCTACTTGAAGAGGAAACAAACCATAGAGACAAAACTGAGTACTCCTTTTTTTGTCAAGTTTCAAAGAGCTACTACAAACCATGTTGGATTTAGAGTTTCAAATTCATCTATCTCTATAGGAGACAACAGAGGGTAACCTAAAAATAAAAACTGCTACTGTAGACGAACGCTTCAACCTCGAAGAACAAAATTTGGTGAGCCAAGTGGGATTTGTGTTATGATCATTAACACAATGTATCATCAAGATTGGGTGAAAAAATATTTGCTGGTATTTCGGAAATTCGTTATTTCTTAGAAGCTTGGCAACCCCTGTCAATGAAAGTGTTTTTCCACATTCTGTGCCTAGGGCTACTTGAAGAGAAAACAAACCATAGAGACAAAAGTGAGAACTCCTATATTTTGTCAAGTTTCTGAGTGCTACTAGAAACCATGTTGGATTTAGAGTTCCAAATTCATCTATCTATATAGGAGAGCACAGAGGGAAACCTAAAAATAAAAACTGCTACTGTAGACGAACGCTTCAAACTAGAAGAACAAAATTTGGTGAGCCAAGTGGGATTTGTGTACTGATCATTACCACCAAGTTTCATCAAGATTGGGTGAAAAAATATTTGCAGGTATTCGGAAACTCGCAATTTCTGGAAGATTGGCAACCCCTTTCAATGAAAGTGCCTTTCCACAGTCTCTGCTTATTGCTACTTGAAGAGGAAACAAATCATAGAGACAAAACTGAGAACTGCTTTTTTTGTGAATTTTCAAGAGCTACTACAAATCCTGTTGGATTTAGAGTTCCCAATTCATCTATCTATATAGGAGAGAACAGAGGGAAACCTAAATATAAAAACTGCTACTGTAAACGAACGCTTCAACCTAGAAAAACAAACTTTGGTGAGCCAAGTGGGATTTGTGTACTGATCATTACCACCAAGTATCATCAAGATTGGGTGAAAAAATATTTGCTGGTATTTTGGAAACTCGTTGTTTCTTAGAACCTTGGCAAACCCTCTCAATGAAAATGCTTTTCCGCAGTCTGTGGCTACGGCTACTTGAAGAGGAAACAAACCATAAAGACAAAACTGAGAACTCCTTTATTTTGTCATGTTTCAAAGAGCTACTACAAACCATGTTGGATTTAGAGTTCCAAATTTATCTATCTATATAAGAGAGATCAGAGTGAAACCTAAATAGAAAAACTGCTACTGTAGAGGAACACTTAAACCTAGAAGAACAAAATTTGGTGAGCCAAGTGGGTTTTGTGGACTGATCATTACCACCAAGTATCATCATGATTGGGTGAAAAAACATTTGCTTGTATTTTGGAAACTCCTAATTTCTTAAAAGATTGGCAACTTCTTTCAATGAAAGTGCTTTTCCAAAGTCTCTGCCTAGGGCTACTTGAAGAGGAAACAAATCATAGAGACAAAACTGAGAACTCCTTTATTTTGTCAAGTTTCAAAGACCTACTACAAACTATGTTGGATTTAGAGTTCCAAATTCATCTATCTATATAGGAGAGAACAGAGTGAAACCTAAATATACAAACTGCTACTGTACACGAACGCTTAAAACTAGAAGAACAAAATTTGGTGAGCCAAGTGGGTTTTGTGTACTGATCATTACTACCAAGTATCAACAAGTTTGGGTGAAAAAATATTTGCTGGTAGTTTGAAAACTCGTTATTTCTCAGAAGCTTGGCAACCCCTCTCAATGAATGTGCTTTTCAACAGTCTGTACCTAGGACTACTTGAAGAGGAGACAAACGATAGAGACAAAACTGAGAACTCCTTTATTTTGTTAAGTTTCAAAGAGCTACTACAAACCATTTTGGTTTTAGATTTCCAAATTCATCTATCTATACAGAAGAGAACAGAGTGGAACCTAAATATAAAAACTGCTACTGTAGCTGAACGCTTAAACCTAGAAGAACAAAATTTGGTGAGCCAAGTGGGTTTTGTCGACTGATCATTACCACCAAATATCATCATGATTGGGTGAAAAAATATTTGCTGGTATTTCAGAAACTCGTAATTTCTTGGAAGCTTGCTAAACCCTTTCAATGAAAGTGCTTTTCCACAGTCTCTGCTTAGGGCTAATTGAAGAGAAAACAAATCATAGGGACAAAACTGAGCACTCCTTTATTTAGTCAAGTTTCAAAGAGCTACTACAAACCAAGTTGGATTTAGAGTTCCAAATTTATCTTTAGGAGAGAACAGAGTGATACCTAAATATAACAACTGCTACTGTAGACGAACGCTTAAACCTAGAAGAACAAAATTTGGTGGGCCAAGTGGGATTTGTGTACTGATCATTACCACCAAATATCATCAAGTTTCGGTGAATAAATATTTGCTGGTATTTTGAAAACTCGTTATTTCTTAGAAGCTTGGCAACTCATCTCAATTAAAGTGCTTTTCCAGAGTCTGTACCTAGGGCTACTTGAAGAGGAAACAAACCATAGAGACAAAACTGAGAACTTTTTTATTTTATCAAGTTTCAAAGAGCTACTACAAACCATGTTTGATTTAGAGTTCCAAATTCATCTATCTATATAGGAGAGAACCGAGGGAATCCTAAATTTAAAAAAACTGCTACTGTAGACGAACGCTTCAACCTAGAGGAACAAAATTTGGTGAGCCAGGTGGGATTTGTGTACTTGTCATTACCACCAAGTATCATCAAGATTGGGTGAAAAAATATTTGCTGGTATTTTAGAAACTCGTAATTTCTTGGAAGCTTGGCAACCCCTTTCAATGAAAGTGCTTTTCCACGGTCTCTTCTTACGGCTACTTGAAGAGGAAACAAATCATAGAGACAAAACTGAGAACTCCTTTATTTTGTCAAGTTTCAAAGAGCTACTACAAACCATGTTGGATTTAGAGTTCCAAATTCATCTATCTATATAGGAGAGAACAGAGGAAAAACTAAATATATAAAATGCTACTGTAGACGTACGCTTCAACCTAGAAGAACAAAATTTGTTGAGCCAAGTGTGATTTGTGTCCTGATCATTACCACCAAGTATCATCAATATTGGGTGAAAAAATATTTGCTGGTGTTTCGGAAACTCGTTATTTCTTAGAACCTTGGCAACCCCTCTCAATGAAATTGCTTTTACATAGTCTATGCCTAGGGCTACTTGAGGAGGAACCAAATAATGGAGATGAAACTGAGAACTCCTATGTTTTGTCAAGTTTCAAAGAGCTACTACAAACCATGTTGGATTTAGAGTTCCAAATTCATCTATCTATATAGGAGAGCACAGAGGGAAACCTAAATATAAAAACTGCTACTGCAGACGAACGCTTCAACCTAGAAGAACAAAATTTGGTGAGCCAAGTGGGATTTGTGTACTTGTCATTACCACCACGTATCATCAAGATTGGGTGAAAAAATATTTGGTGGTATTTCGGAAACTCGTAATTTCTTGGAATCTTGGCAACCCCTTTCATTGAAAGTGCTTTTCCACAGCCTCTTCTTAGGGCTACTTGAAGAAGAAACAAACCACAGAGAAAAAACTGAGAACTACTTTATTTTGTCAAGTTTCAAAGAGCTGCTACAAACCATGTTGGATTTAGAGTTCCAAATTCATCTATCTATATATTTGAGAACAGAGTGAAAACTAAAATTAAAAACTGCTACTGTAAACGAACGCTTCAACCTAGAAGAACAAAATTTGGTGAGCCAAGTGGTATCTGTGTACTTGTCTTTACCTCAACGTATCATCAAGATTGGGTGAAAAAATATTGCTGGTATTTTGGAAACTCGTAGTTTCTTGGAATCTTAGCAACCCCTTTCAATGAAATTGCTTTTCCACAGTCTCTGCTTAGGGCTACTTGAAGAGGAAACAAACCATAGAGAAAAAAACTGAGAACTGCTTTTTTTTGTCAAGTTTCAAAGAGTTACTACAAACCATGTTGGATTTAGAGTTCCAAATTCATCTATCTATATAGGATAGAACAGAGTGACACCTAAAAATAAAAACTGCTACTGTAAACGAACGCTTCAACTTAGAAGAACAAAATTTGTTGAGCCAAGTGGGATTTGTGTACTTGTCATTACCACCACGTATCATCAAGATTGGGTGAAAAAATATTTGCTGGTATTTTGGAAACTCGTAATTTCTTGGAAGCTTGGCAACCCCTTTAAATGAAAGTGCTTTTCCACAGTCTCTGCTTAGGGCTACTTGAAGAGGAAACAAACCATAGAGAAAAAGCAGGCAACTCCTTTATTTTGTCAAGTTTCAAAGAGCTACTACAAACCATGTTGGATTTAGAGTTCCAAATTCATCTATCTATATAGGAGAGAACAGAGTGAAACCTACATATGAAAACTGCTACTGTAGATGAAAGCTTCAACTTAGAAGAACACAATTTGGTGAGCCAAGTGAGATATGTGTACTGATCATTACCACCACGTATCATCAAGATTGGGTGAAAAATATTTGCTGGCATTTTGGAATCTCATTATTTCTTAGAATCTTGGCAACCACTCTCAATGAAAGTGCTTTTCCACGGTCTGTGCCTAGGGCTACTTGAAGAGGAAACAAACCACAGAGGCAAAACTGAGAACTACTCTATTTTGACAAGTTTCAAAGAGCTACTACAAACCATGTTGGATTTAGAGTTCCAAATTCATCAATCTATATATTTGAGAACAGAGTGAAACCTAAATATAAAAACTGCTACTGTAAACGAACTCTTCAACCTAGAAGAACAAAATTTGGTGAGCCATTGGGATTTGTGTACTTGTCATTACAACCACGTATCATCAAGATTGGGTGAAAAAATATTTGCTGGTATTTTGGAAACTCGTAATTTCTTGGAAGCTTGGCAGCACCTTTCAATGAAAGAGCTTTTCCACAGTCTCTGCTTAGGGCTACTTGAAGAGGAAAGAAACCATAGAGAAAAAACTGAGAACTACTTTTTTTTGTCAAGTTTCAAAGAGCTACTACAAACCATGTTGGATTTAGAGTTTCAAATTCATCTATCTGTATAGGATAGAACAGAGTGACACCTAAAAATAAAAACTGCTACTGTTAATGAACGTTTCAACCTAGAGTAACAAAATTGGTGAGCCAAGGGGGATTTGAGTACTTGTCATTTTCACCACGTATCATCAAGATTGGGTCAAAAAAATATTTACTGGTATTTCGGAAACTCGTTATTTCTTAGAACCTTGGCAACCACTTTCAATGAAAGTGCTTTTCCACAGCCTCTGCCTAGGGCTACTTGAAGAGGAAACAAACCATAGAGACAAAACTGAGAACTAGTTTTTTTTTGACAAGTTTCAAAAAGCTACTACAAACCATATTGGATTTAGAATTCAAATACATCTATCTATATAGGAGAGAACATAGGGAAAACTAAATATATAAACTGCTACTGTAGACGTACGCTTCAACCTAGAAGAACATAATTTGGTGAGCAAAGTGGGATTTGTGGACTGATGATTACCACCAAGTATCATCAAGATTGGGTGAAAAAATATTTGCTGGTATTTCGGAAACTCGTTGTTTCTTAGAAGCTTGGCAAACCCTCTCAATGAAAGTGCTTTTCCACAGAATGTGCCTAGGGCTACTTGAAGCGGAAACAAACCACAGAGGCAAAACTGAAAACTACTTTATTTTGTCAAGTTTCAGAGAGCTACTACAAACCACGGTGGATTTAGAGTTCCAAATTCATCTATCTATATATTTGAGAACAGAGTGAAACCTGAAAATAAAAACTGCTACTGTAAACGAAAGCTTCAACCTAGAAGAACAAAATTTGGTGAGCCAAGTGGGATTTGTGTACTTGTCATTACCACCACGTATCATCAAGATTGGGTGAAAAAATATTTGCTGGTATTTCGGAAACTCGTAATATCTTGGAATCTTGGCAACCCCTTTCAATGAACGTGCTTTTCCACAGTCTCTTCTTAGGGCTAATTGAAGAAGAAACAAACCATAGAGACAAAACTGAGAACTACTTTATTTTGTCAAGTTTCAAAGAGCTACTACAAACCATGTTAGATTTAGAGTTCCAAATTCATCTCTCTATATATTTGAGAACAGAGTGAAACCTAAAAATAGAAACTACTACAGAAAACGAACGCTTCAACCTAGAAGAACAAAATTTGGTGAGCCAAGTGGATTTTGTGTACATGTCATTACAACCACGTATCATCAAGATTGGGTGTAAATATATTTGCTGGTATTTCGGAAACTCGTTATTTCTTAGAAGCTTGGCAACCCCTCTCAATGAAAGTGCTTTTCCACATTCTGTGCCTAGGGCTCCTTGAAGAGGAAACAAACCATAGAGACAAAACTGAGAACTCCTTTATTTTGTCAAGTTTCAAAGAGCTGCTACAAACCATGTTGAATTTAGAGTTCCAAATTCATCTATCTATATCGGACAGAACAGAGTGAAACCTAAAAATAAAAACTGCTACTGTAAACAAACGCTTCAACCTAGAAGAAGAAAATTTGGTGAGCCAAGTGAGATCTGTGTACTTGTCTTTACCACAACGTATCATCAAGATTGGGTGAAAAAATATTTGCTGGTATTTTGGAAACTAGTAATTTCTTGGAAGCTTGGCAATCCTTTTCAATGAAAGGGCTTTTCCACAGTCTCTGCCTAGGGCTACTTGAAGAGGAAACAAACCATAGAGACAAAACTGCGAACTACTTTTTTTGTCATGTTTCAAAGAGCTACTACAAACCATGTTGGATTTAGAGTTCCAAATTCATCTATCTATATAGGAGAGAACAGAGGGAAACCTAAATATAAAAACTGCTACTGTAGACGAACACTTCAACCTAGAAGAGCAAAATTTGGTGAGCCAAGTGGGGTTTGTGTCCGAATCATTACCACCAAGTATCATCAAAATTGGGTGAAAAAATATTTGCTGGTATTTCGGAAACTCGTTATTTCTTTGAACCTTGGCAACCCTCTCAATGAAAATGCTTTTCCACAGTCTATGCCTATGGCTACTTGAAAAGGAACAAACCATAGATACAAAACTGAGAACTCCTTTATTTTGTCAAGTTTCAAAGAGCTACTACAAGCCGTGTTGGATTTAGAGTTTCAAATTCATCTATCTATATATGAGAGAAGAAAGGAAAACCTAAATATAAAAACTGCTACTGTAAACGAACGCTTCAACCTAGAAGAAAAAAATTTGGTGAGCCAAGTGGGATTTGTGTACTGATCATTACCACCAAGTATCATCAAGATTGGGTGAAAACATATTTGCTGGTATTTTGGAAACTCGTTGTTTCTTAGAAGCTGGGCAAACCCTCTCAATGTAAATGCTTTTCCACAGTCTGTGCCTACGGCTATTGAAGAGGAAACAAACCATCAAGACAAAACTGAGAACTCCTTCATTTTGTCATGTTTCAAAGAGCTACTACAAACCATATTGGATTTAGACTTCCGAATTCATCTATCTATATAAAAGAGAACAGAGTGAAACCTACATATAAAAACTATAACTGTAGATGAAAGCTTCAACCTAGAAGAACACAATTTGGTGAGCCAAGTGAGATTTGTGTACTGATCATTACCACCACGTATCATCAAGATTGGGAGAAAAAATATTTGATGTCATTTCGGAAACTCATTATTTCTTAGAAGCTTGGCAACCCCTCTCAATGAAAGTGCTTTTCCACAGTCTGTGCCTAGGGCTGCTTGAAGAGGAAACAAACCATAGAGAAAAAACTGAGAACTACTTTTTTTTGTCAATTTTCAAAGAGCTACTACAAACCATGTTGGATTTAGAGTTCCAAATTCATAAATCTATATAGGATAGAACAGAGTGACACCTAAAAATAAAAATTGCTACTGTTAACGAACGCTTCAACCTAGAGGAACAAAATTTGGTGAGCCAAGTGGAATTTGAGTACTTGTCATTACCACCACGTATCATCAAGATTGGGTGAAAAAATATTTGCTGGTATTTCGGAAAATCATAATTTCTTGGAAGCTTAACAACCCCTTTCAATGAAAGTGCTTTTCCACAGTCTCTGCCTAGGGCTACTTGAAGAGGAAACAAACCATAGAGAAAAATCTGAGAACTGCTTTTTTTGTCAATTTTCAAAGAGCTACTACAAACCATGTTAGATTTAGAGTTCCAAATTCATCTCTCTATATATTTGAGAACAGAGTGAAACCTAAAAATAGAAACTACTACAGAAAACGAACGCTTCAACCTAGAAGAACAAAATTTGGTGAGCCAAGTGGATTTTGTGTACATGTCATTACAACCACGTATCATCAAGATTGGGTGTAAATATATTTGCTGGTATTTCGGAAACTCGTTATTTCTTAGAAGCTTGGCAACCCCTCTCAATGAAAGTGCTTTTCCTCATTCTGTGCCTAGGGCTCCTTGAAGAGGAAACAAACCATAGAGACAAAACTGAGAACTCCTTTATTTTGTCAAGTTTCAAAGAGCTGCTACAAACCATGTTGAATTTAGAGTTCCAAATTCATCTATCTATATCGGACAGAACAGAGTGAAACCTAAAAATAAAAACTGCTACTGTAAACAAACGCTTCAACCTAGAAGAAGAAAATTTGGTGAGCCAAGTGAGATCTGTGTACTTGTCTTTACCACAACGTATCATCAAGATTGGGTGAAAAAATATTTGCTGGTATTTTGGAAACTAGTAATTTCTTGGAAGCTTGGCAATCCTTTTCAATGAAAGGGCTTTTCCACAGTCTCTGCCTAGGGCTACTTGAAGAGGAAACAAACAATAGAGACAAAACTGAGTACTAGTTTTTTTTTGACAAGTTTCAAAAAGCTTCTACAAACTATGTTGGATTCAGAGTTCCAAATACATCTATATATATAGGAGAGAACAGAGGGAAACCTAAATATATAAACTGCTACTGTAGACGAACGCTTCAACCTAGAAGAACAAAATTTGGTAAGCCAAGTGTGATTTGTGTCCTGATCATTACCACCAAGTATCATCAAGATTGGGTGAAAAAATATTTGCTGGTATTTTGGAAACTCGTAATTTCTTGAAAGCTTGGCAATCCTTTTCAATGAAAGGGCTTTTCCACAATCTCTGCCTAGGGCTACTTGAAGAGGAAACAAACCATAGAGACAAAACTGAGAACTCCTTTTTTTGTCAAGTTTCAAAGAGCTACAACAAACCATGTTGGATTTATAGTTCCAAATTGATGTATCTATATAGGAGAGAACAGAGGGAAACCTAAATATATAAACTGCTACTGTAGATGAACACTTCAACCTAGAAGAGCAAAATTTGGTGAGCCAAGTGGGATTTGTGTCCTAATCATTACCACCAAGTATCATCAAAATTTGGTGAAAAAATATTTGCTGGTATTTCGGAAACTCGTAATTTCTTGGAAGCTTGGCAATCCCTCACAATAAAAGTGGTTTTCCACAGTCTATGCCTATGGCTACTTGAAGAGGAAACAAACCATAGATTCAAAACTTTGAACTCCTTTATTTTGTCAAGATTCAAAGAGCTACTACAAACAGTGTTTGATTTAGAATTCCAAATTCATCTATCTATATAGGAGAGAAATGAGGGAAACCTAAATATAAAAACTGCTACTGTAAACGAACGCTTCAACCTAGAAGAACAAAATTTGGTGAGCCAAGTGGGATTTGTGTACTGATCATTAAGACCAAGAATCATCAAAGATTGGGTGAAAAAATATTTGCTGGTATTTTGAAAACTCGTTATTGCTTAGAAGCTTGGCAAACCCTCTCAATAAAAATGCTTTTCCACAGTCTGTGCCTACGGTTACTTGAAGAGAAAACAAACCACAGAGACAAAACAGAGAACTCCTTTTTTTGGTCAAGTTTCAAAGAGCTACTACAAACCATGTTGGATTTAGAGTTCCAAATTCATCTATCTATATCGGAGACAACAGAGGGTAACCTAAATATAAAAACTGCGACTGTAGACGAACGCTTCAACCTAGAATAACAAAATTTGGTGAGCCAAGTGGGACTTGTGTTATGATCACTACCACCAAGTATCATCAAGATTGGGAGAAAAAATATTTGCTGGTATTTCGGAAACTCGTTATTTCTTTGAAGTTTGGCAACCCCTCTGAATGAAAGTGCTTTTCCTCATTCTGTGCCTAGGGCTACTTGAAGAGGAAACAAACCATAGAGACAAAACTAAGAACTCTTTATTTTGTCAAGTTTCAAAGTGCTACTACAATCCATGTTGGATTTAGAGTTCCAAATTCATCGATCTATATAGGAGAGCACAGAGGGAAACCTAAAAATAAAAACTGCTACTGTAGACGAACGCTTCAAACTAGAAGAACAAAATTTGGTGAGCCAAGTGGGATTTTTGTACTGATCATTACCACCAAGTATCATCAAGATTGGGTGAAAAAATATTTGCTGGTATTTCGGAAACTCGTAATTTCTTGGAAGCTTGGCAACCTCTTTCAATGAAAGTGCCTTTCCACAGTCTGTGCGTAGGGCTACTTGAAGAGGAAACAAATCATAGAGACAAAACTGAGAACTGATTTTTTTGTCAAGTTTCAAAGAGGTACTACAAACCGTGTAGGATTTAGAGTTCCAAATTCATCTATCTATACAGGAGAGAACAGAGGGAAACCTAAATATAAAAACTCCTACTGTAAACGAACGCTTCAACCTAGAAGAACAAAATGTTTTGAGCCAAGTGGGATTTGTGTACTTGTCATTACCACCACGTATCATCAAGATTGGGTGAAAAAATATTTGCTGGTATTTGGGGAAATCGTAATTTCTTGGAAGCTTGGCAACCCCTTTCAATGAAAGTGCATTTCCACAGTCTCTGCTTAGGGCTACTTGAAGAGGAAACAAATCATAGAGACAAAACTGAGAACTACTTTTTTTTTGTGAAGTTTCTAAGAGGTACTTCAAACCATGTTTTATTTAGAGTTCCAAATTCATCTATCTATATAGGAGAGAACAGAGGGAAACTTAAATATAAAAACTGCTACTGTAGACAAACACTTCAACCTAAAGGAAGAAAATTGGGTGAGCCAAGTGGAATTTGTGTACTGATCATTACCACCAATTATCATCAAGATTTGGTGAAAAAATATTTGCTGGTATTTCAGAAACTCGTCATTTATTAGAAGCTTGCCAACCCCTCTCAATGAAAGTGCTTTTCCACAGTCTGTGCCTAGGGCTACTTGAAGAGGAAACAAACCATAGAGACAAAACTAAGAACTCTTTATTTTGTCAAGATTCAAAGAGCTACAAAAAACAATGTTTGATTTAGAGTTCCAAATTCATCTATCTATATAGGAGAGAACATCGGGAAACCTAAAAATATAGACTGCTACTGTAAACAAACGCTTCAAACTTGAAGAACAAAATTTGGTGAGCCAAGTGGGATTTGTGTACCTATCATTACCACCACGTATTGGGTGAAAAAATATTTGCTGGTATTTCGGAAACACGTTATTTCTTAGAAGCTTGGCAACCCCACACCATGAAAGTGCTTTTCCACAGTCTGTGCCTAGGGCTACTCGAAGAGGAAACAAACCATAGAGACAAAATTTAGAACTCCTTTATTTTGTCAAGTTTCAAAGAGCTACTACAAACCATGTTGTATTTAGAGTTCGAAATTCATCTATCTATATAGGAGAGAACAGAGTGAAACATAAAAATAAAAACTGCTACTGTAAACGAACGCTTCAACCTAGAAGAACAAAATTTGGTGAGCAAAGTGAATTTGTGTACTTGTCATTACCACCACGTATCATCCAGATTGGGTGAAAAAATATTGGCTGGTATTTAGGAAACTTGTAATTTCTTGGAAGCTTGGCAACCCCTTTCAATGAAAGTCCTCTTCCACTATCTCTGCTTAGGGCTACTTGAAGAGGAAAGAAACCATAGAGACAAAACTGAGAACAAAACCTTCAACCTAGAAGAACAAAATTTGGTGAGCCTAGTGGGATTTGTGCACTTGTCATTACCACCAAGTATCATGACGATTGGGTGAAAAATATTTGCTGGTATTTCGGAAACTCGTAATTTCATGGAAGCTTGGCAAGCCCTCTCAATGAAAGTTCTTTTCCACAATCTGTGCCTAGGGCTACATGAAGAGGAAACAAACCATAAAGACGAAACTGAGAACTGCTTTATTTTCTCAAGTTTCAAAGAGCTACTACAAACCATGTTGGATTTAGAGTTCCAAATTCATCTATCTATATTGGAGAGAACTGAGGGAATCCTAAAAATAAAAACTGCTACTGTAAACGAACGCTTCAAAATAGAAGAACAAAATTTGGTGAGTCAAGTGGGATTTGTGTACCGATCATTACCACGAAGTATCATCAAGATTGGGTGAAAAAATATTTGCTGGTATTTCGGAAACTCGTTATTTCTTGGAATCTTGGCAACCCTTTCAATGAAAGTGCTTTTCCACTCGCTGTGCCTAGGGCTACTTGAAGAGGAAACAAACCATAGAGACAAAACTGAGAACTCCTTTAATCTGTCAAGTTTCAAAGAGCTACCACAAACCATGTTGGATTTAGAGTTCCAAATTCATCTATCTATATAGGAGAGAACAGAGTGAAACCTAAAAATAAAAACTGTTTCTGTCAACGAACGCTTAAACCTAGAAGAACAAAATTTGGGGAGACAAGTGGGATTGGTGTCCAGATCATTACCACCAGGTATCATCAAGATTGGGTGAAAAAATATTTGCTGGTATTTCGGAAACTCATTATTTCTTAGAAGCTTGGCAACCCCTCTCAATGAAAATGCTTTTCCACAGTCTGTGCCTATGTCTACTTGAAGAGGACAGAAACCATAGAGACAAAACTGAGAACTACTTTATTTTGTCAAGTTTCAAAGAGCTACTACAAACCATGTTGGATTTAGAGTTCCAAATTCATCTATCTATATAGGAGACAACAAAATGAAACCTAAAAATAAAAAAATGCTACTGTAAACGAACGCTTCAACCTAGAAGAACAGAATTTGGTGAGCCAAGTGGGATTTGTGTCCAGATCATTACCACCAGGTATCATCAAGATTGGGTGAAAAAATATTTGCTGGTATTTCGGAAACTCGTAATTTCTTGGAATTTGGCAAACCCTTCCAATGAAAGTGCTTTTCCACAGTCTCGATATAGAGCTACTTGAAAACGAAACAAATCATAGAGAAAAAACTGATAACTACTTTATTTGGTCAAGTATCAAAGAGCTACTACGAACCATGTTGGATTTAGAGTTCCAAATTCATCTATGTATATAGGAGAGAACAGAGGGAAACCTAAAAATAAAAACAGCTACTGTAAACGAACGCTTCAGTTTAGAAGAACAAAATTTGGTGAGCAAAGTGGGATTTGTGTAGTGATCATTACCACCATGTATCATCAAGATTGGGTGAAAAAATATTTGCTGGTATTTCGGAAACTCGTTATTTCTTAGAATCTTGGAAACCCTCTCAATGAAAGTGCTTTCCACAGTCTGTGCCTAGGGCTACTTGAAGAGGAATCAATCGATAGAGACAAAATTTAGAACTCTTTATTTTGTCAAGTTCAAAGAGATACTACTAACCATGCTTAATTGAGAGTTCCAAATTCATCTATCTATATAGGATAGAACAGAGTGAAACATAAAAATAAAAACTCCTACTGTAAACGAACGCTTCAACCTAGAAGAAGAAAATTTGGTGAGCCAAGTGGGATTTGTGTACTTGTCATTACCGCCACCTATATTCAAGATTGGGTGAAAAAATATTTGCTGCTATTTCGGAAACTCGTAATTTCTTGGAAGTTTGGCAACTCCTTTCAATGAAAGTGGTTTTCTACAGTCTCTGCTTAGGGCTACTTGAAGAGGAAAAAAAAAACATTGACACAAAACTGAGAACTACTTTTTTTTTGTCAAGTTTCAAAGAGCTACTACAAACCATGTTGGATTTAGAGTTCCAAATTCATCTATCTTTATAGGAGAGAACATAGTGAAACCTAAAAATAAAACCTGCGACTGTAAACGAACGCTTCAAACTAGTAGAACAAAATTTGGTGAACCAATTGGGATTCGTGTTCCGATAATTACCACCAAGTATCATCAAGATTGGGTGAAAAAATATTTGCTGGTATTTCTGAAACTCGTAATTTCTTGGAAGCTTGGCAACCCCTCTCAATGAAAGTGCTTTTCCACAGTCTGTGCCTAGGGCTACATGAGGAGAAAACAAAACCATGGAGACAAAACTGAGAACTCCTTTATTTTGTCAAGTTTCAAAGAGCTACTACAAACCATGTTGGATTTAGAGTTCCAAATTCATCTATCTATATAGGACAGAACAGAGAGAAACCTAAATATAAAAACTGCTACTGTAGACGAACGCTTCACCCTAGAAGAACAAAATGTTTTGAGCCAAGTGGGATTTGTGTACTTGTCATTACCACCACGTATCATCCAGATTGGGTGAAAAAATATTTGCTGGTATTTCGGAAACTCGTAATTTCTTGGAAGCTTAGCAACCCATTTCAATGAAAGTGCTTTTCCACAGTCTCTGCTTAGGGCTACTTATAGAAGAAACAAACCATGGAGACAAAACTGAGAACTCCTTTATTTTTCAAGTTTCCAAGAGCTACAACAAACCATGTTGGATTTAGAGTTCCAAATTCATCTATCTATATAGGAGAGAATAGCGGAAAACCTAAATATAAAACTGCTACTGTAGACGAACGATTCAACATAGAAGAACAAAATTTGTTGAGAAAAGTGGGATTTGTATACTGATCATTACCACCAAGGATCATCAATATTGGGTGAGAAAATATTTGCTGGTATTTCAGAAACTCATTATTTTTTAAATGCTTGGCAACCCCTCTCAATGAAAGTGCTTTTCCACAGCTTGTGCCTAGGGGTACTTGAAGAGGTAACAAACCATAGAGACAAAACTGAGAACTCCTTTATTTTGTCCATGTTTCCAGAGGTACTACAAACCATGTTCGATTTAGAGTTCCAAATTCATCTATCTATATAGGAGAGAACAGAGTGAAACCTTAAAATAAATACTGCTACTGTAAACGAACGTTTCAACCTAGAAGAACAAAATGTGGTGAGCCAAGTAGGATTTGTGTACTGATCATTACCACCAAGTATCATCAAGATTGGATGAAAAAATATTTCCTGTATTTCAGAAACTCTTTATTTCTTAGAAGCTTGGCAACCTTCTCAATGAAAGTGCTTTTCCACAGTCTGTGCCTAGGGCTACTTGACGAGGAAACAAACCATAGAGAAAAAAATGAGAACTCCTTTATTATGTTCAAGTTTCAAAGAGGTACTACAAACCATGTTGGTTTTAGAGTTCTAAATTCATCTATCTATATAGGAGAGAACAGAGTGAAACCTAAATATAAAAACTGCTTCTGTAGACGAACGCTTCAACCTAGAAGAACAAAATGTGGTGAGCCAAGTGGGATTTGTGTACTGATCATTACCACCAAGTATCATCAAGATTGTTTAAAAAAATATTAGCTGGTATTTCGGAAACTCTTTATTTCTTCGAAGATTGGCAACCCCTCTCAATGAAAGTGCTTTTCCGCCGTCTGTGCCTAGGGATGTTGAAGAGGAAACAAACCATAGAGACAAAACTGAGGACTCCTTTATTTTGTCAAGTTTCAAAGACCTACTACAAACCATGTTGGATTTAGAGTTCCAAATTCATCTATCTATACAGGACAGAACAGAGAGAAACCAAAATATAAAAACTGCTACTGTAGACGAACACTTCACCCTAGAAGAACAAAATGTTTTGAGCCAAGTGGGATTTGTGTACTTGTCATTACCACCACGTATCATCCAGATTGGGTGAAAAAATATTTGCTGGTATTTCGGAAACTCGTAATTTCTTGGACGCTTGGCAACCCCTTTCAATTAAAGTGCTTTTCCACAGTCTCTGCTTAGGGCTACTTGTAGAGGATACAAACCATAGAGACAAAACTGAGAACTCCTTTATTTTTCAAGTTTCCAAGAGCTACTACAAACCATGTTGGATTTAGAGTTCCAAATTCATCTATCTATATAGGAGAGAACAGCGGGAAACCTAAATATAAAACTGCTACTGTAGACGAACGATTCAACCTAGAAGAACAAAATTTGGTGAGAAAAGTGGGATTTGTATACTGATCATTACCACCAAGTATCATCAAGATTGGGTGAAAAAATATTTGCTGGTATTTCAGAAACTCGTTATTTCTTAAAAGCTTGGCAACCCCTCTCAATGAAAGTGCTTTTCCACAGTCTGTGTCTAGGGGTACTTGAAGAGGAAACAAACCATAGAGACAAAACTGAGAACTCCTTTTTTTTGTCAAGTTTCAAGAGCTACTACAAATCATGTTGGATTTAGAGTTCCAAATTCATTTATCTATATAGGAGAGAACAGAGTGAAACCTTAAAATAAAAACTGCTATTGTAAATGAAAGCTTCAACCTAGAAGAACAAAATTTGGTGAGCTAAGTGGGATTTGTGAACTGATCATTACCACCAAGTATCATCAAGATTGGGTGAAAAAATATTTCCTGTATTTCAGAAACTCGTTATTTCTTGGAAGCTTTTCAACCCTCTCAATGACAGTGCTTTTCCACAGTCTGTGCCTAGGGCTACTTGACGAGGAAACAAACCATAGAGACAAAACAGAGAAGTCCTTTATTTTGTCAAGTTTCAAAGAGCTACTACAAACCATGTTGGATTTAGAGTTCCAAATTCATCTATCTATATAGGAGAGAACAGAGTGAAACCTAAATATAAAAACTGCTACTGTAGGCGAACGCTTCAATCTAGAAGTAAAAAATTTGGTGAGCCCAGTGGGATTTGTGTACTTGTCATTATCACCACGTATCATCCAGATTGGGTGAAAAAATATTTGCTGGTATTTCGGAAACTCGTTATTTCTTTGAAGATTGTCAACCCCTTTCCTTGAAAGTGCTTTTCCACAGTCTCTGCTTAGGGCTACTTGAAGAGGAAACAAACCATAGAGACAAAAATGAGAACTCCTTTTTTTGTCAAGTTTCAAAGAGCTACTACAAACCATGTTGGATTTAGAGTTCCAAATTCATCTACCTATACAGGAGAGAACAGAGGGAAACCTAAATTTAAAAAACTGCTACTGTAGACGAACTCTTCAACCTAGAAGTACAAAATTTGGTGAGCCAAGTGGGATTTGTGTACCGATCATTACCGCCAATAATCATCAAGATTGGTTAAAAAATATTTGCTGGTATTTCGGCAACTCGTAATTTCTTGGAATCTTTGCAACCCCTCTCAATGAAAGTGCTTTTCCACATTCTCTGCTTAGGGCTACATAAAGAGGAAACAAACCCTAGAGACAAAACTGAGAACTACTTTTTTGGGCAAGTTTCAAAGAGCTACTACAAACCTGTTGGATTTAGAGTTTCACAGTCATGTATCTATATAGAAGAGAACAAAGTGAAACCTAAAAATAAAAACTGCTACTGTAAACGAACGCTTCAACCTAGAGGAACAAAATGTGGTGATAAAGTGGAATTTGTGTACTGATCATTACCACCAGGTATCATCAAGTTTTGGTGAAAAAATATTTGCTGGTATTTTGTAAACCCGTTATTTCTTAGAAGCTTGTCTACCCCTCTCAATGAAAGTGATTTTCCACAGTCTGTGCCTAGGGCTACTTGAAGAGGAAACAAACCATAGAGACAAAACTGAGAACTCCTTTATTTTGTCAAGTTTCAAAGAGCTACTACAAACCATGTTGGATTTAGAGTTCCAAAATCATCTATCTATTAGGAGAGAACACAGTGAAACCTTAAAATAAAAACTGCTACTGTAGATGAACGCTTCAACCTAGAATAACAAAATGTGGTGAGCCAAGTGAAATTTGTGTACTGATCATTACCACCAAGTATCATCAAGATTGGGTGAAAAAATATTTGTTGGTATTTCGGAAACTCGTTATTTCATAGAAGCTTGGCAACCCCTCTCAACGAAAGTGCTTTTCCACAGTCTGTGCATAGGTCGACTTGAAGAAGAAACAAACCATAGAGACAAAACTGAGAACTCCTTTATTTTGTCAAGTTTGAAAGAGCTACTACAAACCATGTTGGATTTAGAGTCCCAAATTCATCTATCTATATAGGAGAGAACAGCGGGAAACCTAGTAATAAAAACTGCTACTGTAAACGAACGCTTCAACCTAGAAGAACAAAATTTGGTGAGCCAAGTGGGATTTGTGTACTTGTCATTACCAGAACGCATCATCAAGATTGGGTGAAAAAATATTTGCTGGTATTTCAGAAACTCGTAATTTCTTGGAAGTTTGGCAACCCCTTTCAATGACAGTGCTTTTCCACAGTCGCTGCTTATGGCTACTTGAAGAGGAAACAAATCATAGAGACCAAACTGAGAACTCCTTTATTTTGTCAAGTTTCGAAGAGCTACTACAAACCATGTTGGATTTAGAGTTTCACAGTCATCTATCTATATAGAAGAGAACAAAGTGAAACCTAAAAATAAAAACTGCTACTGTAAACGAACGCTTCAACCTAGAGGAACAAAATGTGGTGAGAAAGTGGAATTTGTGTACAGATCATTACCACCAAGTATGATCAAGTTTTGGTGAAAAAATATTTGCTGGTATTTCGGAAACCCGTTATTTCTTACAAGCTTGCCTACCCCTCTCAATGAAAGTGATTTTCCACAGTCTGTGCCTAGGGCTACTTGAAGAGGAAACAAACCATAGAGACAAAACTGAGAACTCCTTTATTTTGTCAAGTTTCAAAGAGCTACTACAAACCATGTTGGATTTAGAGTTCCAAAATCATCTATCTATATAGGAGAGAACAGAGGGAAACCTAAAAATAAAAACTGCTACTGTAGATGAACGCTTCAACCTAGAATAACAAAATGTGGTGAGCCAAGTGAAATTTGTGTACTGATCATTACCACCAAGTATCATCAAGATTGGGTGAAAAAATATTTGTTGGTATTTCAGAAACTCGTTATTTCTTAGAAGCTTGGCAACCCCTCTCAACGAAAGTGCTTTTCCACAGTCTGTACCTAGGGCTACTTGAAGAAGAAAGAAACCATAGAGACAAAACTGAGAACTCCTTTATTTTGTCAAGTTTGAAAGAGCTACTACAAACCATGTTGGATTTAGAGTTCCAAATTCATCTATCTATACAGGAGAGAACAGCGGGAAACCTAGTAATAAAAACTGCTACTGTAAACGAACGCTTCAACCTAGAAGAACAAAATTTGGTGAGCCAAGTGGGATTTGTGTACTTGTCATTACCAGCACGCATCATCAAGATTGGGTGAAAAAATATTTGCTGGTATTTCAGAAACTCGTAATTTCTTGGAAGTTTGGCAACCCCTTTCAATGACAGTGCTTTTCCACATTCGCTGCTTATGGCTACTTGAAGAGGAAACAAATCATAGAGACCAAACTGAGAACTCCTTTATTTTGTCAAGTTTCGAAGAGCTACTACAAACCATGTTGGATTTAGAGTTCCAAATTCATCTATCTATATAGGAGAGAACAGAGTGAAACCTAAATATAAAAACTGCTACTGTAGACGAACGCTTCAATCTTGAAGTAAAAAATTTGGTGAGTCAATTGGGATTTGTGTACTTGTCATTACCACCACGTATCATCCAGATTGGGTGAAAAAATATTTGCTGGTATTTCGGAAACTCGTTATTTCTTTGAAGATTGTCAACCCCTTTCCTTGAAAGTGCTTTTCCACAGTCTCTGCTTAGGGCTACTTGAAAAGGAAAGAAACCATAGAGACAAAACTAAGAACTCCTTTTTTTGTCAAGTTTCAAAGAGCTACTACAAAATATGTTGGATTTAGAGTTCCAAATTCATCTACCTGTACAGGAGAGAACAGAGGGAAACCTAAATTTAAAAAAACTGCTACTGTAGACGAACGCTTCAACCTAGAAGAACAAAATTTGGTGAGCCAAGTGGGATTTGTGTACCGATCATTACCGCCAATAATCATCAGATTGGTTAAAAAATATTTGCTGGTATTTCGGAAACTCGTAATTTCTTGGAAGCTTCGCAACCCCTCTCAATGAAAGTGCTTTTCCACATTCTCTGCTTAGGGCTACATAAAGTGGAAACAAACCCTAGAGACAAAACTGAGAACTACTTTTTTGTGCAAGTTTCAAAGAGCTACTACAAACCATGTTGGATTTAGAGTTTCACAGTAATGTATCTATATAGAAGAGAACAAAGTGAAACCTAAAAATAAAAACTGCTACTGTAAACGAACGCTTCAACCTAGAGGAACAAAATGTGGTGAGAAAGTGGAATTTGTGTACTGATCACTACCACCAAGTATCATCAAGTTTTGGTGAAAAAATATTTGCTGGTATTTTGGAAACCCGTTATATCTTAGAAGCTTGCCTACCCCTCTCAAAGAAAGTGCTTTTCCGCCATCTGTGCCAAGGGATGTTGAAGAGGAAACAAACCATAGAGACAAAACTGAGGACTCATTTATTTTTTCAAGTTTCAAAGACCTACTACAAACCATGTTGGATTTAGAGTTCCAAATTCATCTATCTATATAGGACAGAACAGAGAGAAAACAAAATATAAAAACTGCTACTGTAGACGAACGCTTCACCCTAGAACAACAAAATGTTTTGAGCCAAGTGGGATTTGTGTACTTGTCATTACCACCACGTATCATCCAGATTTGGTGAAAAATATTTGCTGGTATTTCGGAAACTCGTAATTTCTTGGAAGCTTGGCAACCCCTTTCAATTAAAGTGCTTTTCCACAGTCTCTGCTTAGGGCTACTTGTAGAGGAAACAAACCATAGAGACAAAACTGAGAATCCTTTACTTTTTAAGTTTCCAAGAGCTACTACAAACCATGTTGGATTTAGAGTTCCAAATTCATCTATCTATATAGGAGAGAACAGCGGGAAACCTAAATATAAAACTGCTACTGTAGTCGAACGATTCAACCTAGAAGAACAAAATTTGGTGAGAAAAGTGGGATTTGTATACTGATCATTACCACCAAGTATCATCAAGATTGGGTGAAAAAATATTTGCTGGTATTTCAGAAACTCATAATTTCTTGGAAGCTGGGCAACCCCTTCCAATGAAAGTGCTTTTCCACAGTCTGTGCTTAGGGCTACTTCACGAGGAAACAAACCATAGAGACAAAACTGAGAAGTCCTTTATTTTGTCCAAGTTTCAAAGAGCTACTACAAACCATGCTGGATTTAGAGTTCCAAATTCATCTATCTATACAGGAGAGAACAGAGGGAAACCTAAATTTAAAAAACTGCCACTGTAGACGAACGCTTCAACCTAGAAGAACAAAATTTGGTGAGCCAAGTGGGATTTGTGTACCGATCATTATCGCCAATAATCATCAAGATTGGTTAAAAAATATTTGCTGGTATTTCGGAAACTTGTAATTTCTTGGAAGCTTCGCAACCCCTCTCAATGAAAGTGCTTTTCCACATTCTCTGCTTAGGGCTACATAAAGAGGAAACAAACCCTAGAGACAAAACTGAGAACTACTTTATTTTGTCAAGTTTCGAAGAGCTACTACAAACCATGCTGGATTTAGAGTTCCAAATTCATATATCTATATAAGAGAGAACAGAGTGAAACTTTAAATTAAAACTGCTACTGTAAACGAATGCTACAACCTAAAAGAACAAAATTTGGTGAGCCAAGTGGGATTTGTGTAGTGATCATTACCACCATGTTTCATCCAGATTGGGTGAAAAAATATTTGCTGGTATTTCAGAAACCCGTAATTTCTTGGAAGCTTGGCAACCTCTTTCAATGAAAGTGCTTTACCACAGTCGCTGCTTATGGCTACTTGAAGAGGAAACAAACCATAGAGACAAAACTGAGAACTCCTTTATTATGTCAAGTTTCAAAGAGCTACTACAAACCATGTTGGATTTAGAGTTCCAAATTCATCTATCTATATAGGAGAGAACAGCGGGAAACCTAAATATAAAAACTCCTACTGTAGACGAACGCTTCAACCTAGAAGAACAAAATTTGGTGAGCAAAGTGGGATTGGTGTACTGATCATTACCACCAAGTATCATCAAGATTGGGTGAAAAATATTTGCTGGTATTTCGAAAACCCGTTATTTCTTAGAAGCTTGCCAACACCTCTCACTGAAAGTGCTTTTCACAGTCTGTGCCTAGGGCTACTTGCAGAGGAAACAATCCATAGAGACAAAACTGAGAACTCCTTTTTTTTGTCAAGTTTCAAGGAGGCACTAAAAACCATGTTGGATTTATAGTTCCAAATTCATCTATCTATATAGGAGGGAACAGAGGAAACCTAAAAATAAAAACTGATGCTGTAAACGAACGCTTCAACCTCGAAGAACAAAATGTGGTGAGAAAGTGGAATTTGTGTACTGATCATTGCCACCAAGTATCATCAAGATTGGGTGAAAAAATATTTGCTGGTATTTCGGAAAACCCGATATTTTATAGAAGCTTGCCAAACCCACTCAATGAAAGTGTTTTCCACAGTCTGTGCCTAGGGCAACTTGAAGAGGAAACAAACCATATAGACAAAACAGAGTACTCCTTTATTTTGTCAAGTTTCAAAGAGCTACTACAAACTATGTTGAATCTAGAGTTCCAAATTCATCTATCTATGTAGGAGAGAACAGAGTGAAACCTACATATAAAAACTGCTACTGTAGACGAATGCTTCAACCTAGAAGAATACAATTTGGTGAGACAAGAAGGAATTGTATACTGATCATTACCACCAAGTATCATCAAGATTGGGTGAAAAAATATTTGCTGGTATTTCGGAAACCCGTAATTTCTTGGAAACTGGCAACCCCTTTCAATGAAAGTTCTTTTCCACAGTCGCTGCTTATGGCTATTTGAAGAGGAAACAAACCATAGAGACAAAACTGAGAACTCCTTTATTTTGTCAAGATTCAAAGAGCTACTACACACCATGTTGGATTTAGAGTTCCAAATTCATCTATCTATATAGGAGAGAACAGCGGGAAACCTAAATATAAAAACTGCTACTGTAGACGAACGCTTCAACCTAGAAGAACAAAATTTGGTGAGCCAAGTGGGATTTGTGTACTGATCATATCCACCAGGTATCATCAAGATTGGGTTAAAAAATATTTGCTGGTATTTCGGAAACTCGTTATTTCTTAGAAGCTTGGCAACCCCTCTCAATGAAAGTGCATTTCCACAGTCTGTACCTAGGGCTACTTGAGGAGGAAACATCCATAGAGAAAAAACTGAGAACTTCTTTATTTTGTCAAGTTTCATAGAGGTACTACAAACCATGTTGGATTTAGAGTTCCAAATTCATGTATCTATAAAGGAGAGAACAGAGGGAAACCTAAATATAAAAACTGCTACTGTAGACGAACGCTTCAAACTAGAAGAACAAAATGTGGTGAGCCAAGTGGGATTTGTGTACTGATCATTACCACCAAGTGTCATCAAGATTGGGTGAAAAAATATTTGCTGGTGTTTCGGAAACTTGTTATTTCTTAGAAGCTTGGCAACCCCTCTCAATGAAAGTGCTTTTCCTCAGTCTGTCCCTAGCTCTACTTGAAGAGGAAACAAACCATAGAGAGAAAACTGAGAACTACTTTATTTTGTCAAGTTTCAAAGAGCTACTACAAACCATGTTGGATTTAGAGTTACAAAATCATCTATCTATATAGGAGTGAACAGAGTGAAACCATAAAATAAAAACTGCTACTGTACACGGACACTTCAACCTAGAAGAATAAAATTTGGTGAGCCAAGTGGGATTTGTGTACTGATCATTACCACCAAGTATCATCAAGATTGAGTGAAAAAAATATTTCCTGGTATTTCGGAAAATCGTTATTTCTTAGAAGCTTGGCAACCCCTCTCGATGAAAGTGCTTTTCCACAGTCTGTGCCTAGGGCTACTTGAAGAGGAAACAAACCATAGAGAGAAAACTGAGAACTCCTTTATTTTGTCAAGTTTCAAAGAGCTACTACAAACCATGTTGGATTTACAGTTCCAAATTCATCTATCTATATAGTAGAGAACAGCGGGAAACCTAGTAATAAAAACTGCTACTGTTTACGAACGCTTCAACCTAGAAGAACAAAATTTGGTGAGCCAAGTGGGATTTGTGTACTTGTCATTACCAGCACGCATCATCAAGATTGGGTGAAAAAATATTTGCTGGTAATTCAGAAACTCATAATTTCTTGGAAGTTTGGCAACCCCTTTCAATGACAGTGCTTTTCCACAGTCGCTGCTTATGGCTACTTGAAGGGGAAACAAATCATAGAGACCAAACTGAGAACTCCTTTATTTTGTCAAGTTTTGAAGAGCTACTACAAACCATGGTAGATTTACAGTTCCAAATTCATCTATCTATATAGGAGAGAACAGAGTGAAACTTGAAAATAATAACTGCTACTGTAACGAACGCTTCAAACTAAAAGAACAAAATTTGGTGAGCCAAGTGGGATTTGTGTAGTGATCATTACCACCAAGTATCATCAAGATTGGGTGATAAAATATTTTCTGGTATTTCGGAAACTCGTTATTTTTTTGAAGCTTGGCAACCCCTCTCAATGAAAGTCCTTTTCCACAGTCTGTGCCTAGGTCTACTTGAAGAGGAAAGAAACCATAAAGACAAAAATGAGAATTCCTTAATTTTGTCAAGTTTCAAAGAGCTACTACAAACCATGTTGGATTTAGAGTTCCAAATTCATCTATCTATATAGGAAACAACAAAGGGAAACCTAAATATAAAAACTGCTACTGTAGACGAACGCTTCAACATAGAAGAAGAAAATGTGGGGAGCCAAGTGGTATTTGTGTACTGATCATTACCACCAAGTATCATCAAGATTGGGTGAAATAATATTTGCTGGTATTTCGGAAACTTGTTATTTCTTAGAAGTTTGGCAACCTCTCTCAATGAAAGTGCTTTTCCACAGTCTGTGCCTAGGGCTACTTGAACAGAAAACAACCCATTGAGACAAAACTGAGAACTTCTTCATTTTGTCAAGTTTCAAAGAGCTACTACAAACCATGTTGGATTTAGAGTTCCAAATTCATCAATCTACATAGGAGAGAACAAAGTGAAACCTAAAAATAAAAACTGCTACTGTAAACGAACGCTTCAAACTAGAAGAACAAAATTTGGTGAGCCAAGTGGGATTTGTATACTTGTCATTACCATCACGTATCATCAAGATTGGGTGAAAAAATATTTGCTGGTATTTCGGAAACTCTTAATTTCTTGGAAGCTTGGCAACCCCTTTCAATTAATGTGCTTTTCCACAGTCGCTGCTTATGGCTACTTGAAGAGGAAAGAAACCATAGAGACAAAACTGAGAAATACTTTATTTTGTCCAGTTTCAAAGAGCAACTAAAAACCATGTTTGATTTAGGGTTCCAAATTCATCTATCCTTATAAGAGAGAACAGAGTGAAACCAACATATAAAAACTGATACTGTAGACGAACGCTTCAACCTAGAAGAACACAATTTGTTGAGATAAGTAGGATTTGTGTACTTATTATTACCACCAAGTATCATCAATATTCGGTGAAAAAATATTTGCTGGTATTTCGGAAACTCGTTATTTCTTAGAAGCTTGGCAACCCCTCTCAATGAAAGTGCTTTTCCACAGTCTGTGCCTAGGGGTACTTGAACAGAAAACAACCCATAGAGACAATACTGAGAACTTCTTTATTTTGTCATGTTTCAAAGAGCTACTACAAACCATGTTGGATTTAGAGTTCCAAATTCATCTATCTATATAGGAGAGAACAGAGTGAAACCTAAAAATGAAAACTGCAACTATAAACGAACGCTTAAACCTAGAAGAACAAAATTATGTGAGCCAAGTGGGATTTGTGTACTTGTCATTACCACCATGTATCCTCCAGATTGGGTGAAAAAATATTTGCTGGTATTTCGGAAACTCGTAATTTCTTTGAAGCTTGGCAACCCCTTTCAATGAAAGTGCTTTTCCACTGTCTCTGCTTATGGCTACTTCAAGAAGAAACAAACCATAGAGACAAAACAGAGAACTCCTTTATTTTGTCAAGTTTCAAAGAGCTACTACAAACCATCTTGTATTTAGAGTTTCAAATTCATCTATCTATATAGGACAGAACAGAGGGAAACCTAAATATAAAAACTGCTACTGGAAAGGAGCGCTTCAACCTAGAAGAACAAAATTTGGTGAGCCAAGTGGGATTTGTGTACTGATCATTACCACCAAGTATCATCAAGATTGGCTTAAAAAATATTTGCTGGTATTTCGGAATCTCATTATTTCTTAGAAGCATGGCAACCCCTCTCAATGAAATTGCTTTTCCACAGTCTATGCCTAGGGCTACTTGAAGAGGAAACAAACCATAGAGACAAAACTGAGAACTTCTTTATTTTGTCAAGTTTCTAAGAGCTACTACAAACCATGTTGGATTTAGAGTTCCAAATTCATCTATCTATATAGGAGAGAACAGAGTGAAACCTAAATATAAAAACTGCTACTGTAGACGAATGCTTCAACCTAGAAGAAGACAATTTGGTGAGCCAAGTGGGATTTGTGTACTGATCATTACCACCAAGTATCATCAAGATTGGGTGATAAAATATTTGCTGGTATTTCGGAAAACCGTTATTTCTTAGAAGCTTGCCAACCCCTCTCAATGAAAATGCTTTTCCACACTCTGTGCCTAGGGCTACTTGAAGAGGAAACAAACCATAGAGACAAAACTGAGAACTCCTTTATTTTGTCAAGTTTCAAAGAGCTACTACAAACCATGTTGGATTTAGAGTTCCAAATTCATCTATCTATATAAGAGAGAACAGAGTGGAACCAACATATAAAACAGCTACTGTAGACGAACGCTTCAACCTAGAAGAACACTATTTGGTGAGCCAAGTAGGATTTGTTTACTTATTATTACCACAATGTATCATCAATATTGGGTGAAAAAATATTTCCTGTATTTTGGAAACTCGTTATTTCTTAGAAGCTTGGCAACCCCTCTCAATGAAAGTGCTTTTCCACAATCTGTGCCTAGGGATATTGAAGAGGAAACAAACCATAGAGACAAAACTGAGAACTCCATTATTTTGTCAATTTTCAAAGAGCTACTAAAAACCATGTTGGATTTAGAGTTCCAAATTCATCTATCTATATAGGAGAGAATAGAGTGAATCCTTAAAATAAAAACTGCTACTGTAAACGAACGCTTCAACCTAAAAGAACAAAATTTGGTGAGCCAAGTGGGATTTGTATACTTCTCATTACCACCAAGTATCATCAAGATTGGGTGAAATAATATTTGCTGGTATTTCGGAAACTCGTTATTTCTTAGAAGTTTGGCAACCTCTCTCAATGAAAGTGCTTTTCCACAGTCTGTGCCTAGGGCTACTTGAACAGAAAACAACCCATTGAGACAAAACTGAGAACTTCTTCATTTTGTCAAGTTTCAAAGAGCTACTACAAACCATGTTGGATTTAGAGTTCCAAATTCATCAATCTACATAGGAGAGAACAAAGTGAAACCTAAAAATAAAAACTGCTACTGTAAACGAACGCTTCAAACTAGAAGAACAAAATTTGGTGAGCCAAGTGGGATTTGTATACTTGTCATTACCATCACGTATCATCAAGATTGGGTGAAAAAATATTTGCTGGTATTTCGGAAACTCTTAATTTCTTGGAAGCTTGGCAACCCCTTTCAATTAATGTGCTTTTCCACAGTCGCTGCTTATGGCTACTTGAAGAGGAAAGAAACCATAGAGACAAAACTGAGAAATACTTTATTTTGTCCAGTTTCAAAGAGCAACTAAAAACCATGTTTGATTTAGGGTTCCAAATTCATCTATCCTTATAAGAGAGAACAGAGTGAAACCAACATATAAAAACTGATACTGTAGACGAACGCTTCAACCTAGAAGAACACAATTTGTTGAGATAAGTAGGATTTGTGTACTTATTATTACCACCAAGTATCATCAATATTCGGTGAAAAAATATTTGCTGGTATTTCGGAAACTCGTTATTTCTTAGAAGCTTGGCAACCCCTCTCAATGAAAGTGCTTTTCCACAGTCTGTGCCTAGGGGTACTTGAACAGAAAACAACCCATAGAGACAATACTGAGAACTTCTTTATTTTGTCATGTTTCAAAGAGCTACTACAAACCATGTTGGATTTAGAGTTCCAAATTCATCTATCTATATAGGAGAGAACAGAGTGAAACCTAAAAATGAAAACTGCAACTATAAACGAACGCTTAAACCTAGAAGAACAAAATTATGTGAGCCAAGTGGGATTTGTGTACTTGTCATTACCACCATGTATCCTCCAGATTGGGTGAAAAAATATTTGCTGGTATTTCGGAACTCGTAATTTCTTTGAAGCTTGGCAACCCCTTTCAATGAAAGTGCTTTTCCACAGTCTCTGCTTATGGCTACTTCAAGAAGAAACAAACCATAGAGACAAAACAGAGAACTCCTTTATTTTGTCAAGTTTCAAAGAGCTACTACAAACCATCTTGTATTTAGAGTTCCAAATTCATCTATCTATATAGGACAGAACAGAGGGAAACCTAAATATAAAAACTGCTACTGGAAAGGAGCGCTTCAACCTAGAAGAACAAAATTTGGTGAGCCAAGTGGGATTTGTGTACTGATCATTACCACCAAGTATCATCAAGATTGGCTTAAAAAATATTTGCTGGTATTTCGGAATCTCATTATTTCTTAGAAGCATGGCAACCCCTCTCAATGAAATTGCTTTTCCACAGTCTATGCCTAGGGCTACTTGAAGAGGAAACAAACCATAGAGACAAAACTGAGAACTTCTTTATTTTGTCAAGTTTCTAAGAGCTACTACAAACCATGTTGGATTTAGAGTTCCAAATTCATCTATCTATATAGGAGAGAACAGAGTGAAACCTAAATATAAAAACTGCTACTGTAGACGAATGCTTCAACCTAGAAGAAGACAATTTGGTGAGCCAAGTGGGATTTGTGTACTGATCATTACCACCAAGTATCATCAAGATTGGGTGATACAATATTTGCTGGTATTTCGGAAAACCGTTATTTCTTAGAAGCTTGCCAACCCCTCTCAATGAAAATGCTTTTCCACACTCTGTGCCTAGGGCTACTTGAAGAGGAAACAAACCATAGAGACAAAACTGAGAACTCCTTTATTTTGTCAAGTTTCAAAGAGGTACTACAAACCATGTTGGATTTAGAGTTCCAAATTCATCTATCTATATAAGAGAGAACAGAGTGAAACCAACATATAAAAACAGCTACTGTAGACGAACGCTTCAACCTAGAAGAACACTATTTGGTGAGCCAAGTAGGATTTGTGTACTTATTATTACCACAATGTATCATCAATATTGGGTGAAAAAATATTTCCTGTATTTTGGAAACTCGTTATTTCTTAGAAGCTTGGCAACCCCTCTCAATGAAAGTGCTTTTCCACAATCTGTGCCTAGGGATATTGAAGAGGAAACAAACCATAGAGACAAAACTGAGAACTCCATTATTTTGTCAATTTTCAAAGAGCTACTAAAAACCATGTTGGATTTAGAGTTCCAAATTCATCTATCTATATAGGAGAGAATAGAGTGAATCCTTAAAATAAAAACTGCTACTGTAAACGAACGCTTCAACCTAAAAGAACAAAATTTGGTGAGCCAAGTGGGATTTGTATACTTCTCATTACCAACACGTATCATCAAGGCAGGGTGAAAAAATATTTGCTGGTATTTCGGAAACCCGTAATTTCTTGGAAGCTTGGCAACCCACTCAATGAAAGTGCTTTTCCACAGTCTCTGCTTAGGGCTACTTGAAGAGGAAACAAACTATGGAGACAAAACTGAGAACTCCTTTATTTTGTCTAGTTTCAAGGAGCTACTACAAACCATGTTGGATTTAGAGTTCCAAATTCATCTATCTATATAGGAGAGAACAGAGCGAAACCTAAATATAAAAATTGCTACTGTAGACGAACGCTTCAACCTAGAAGAAGAAAATGTGGGGAGCCACGTGGGATTTGTGTACTGATCATTACCACCAAGTATCATCAAGATTGGGTGAAATAATATTTGCTGGTATTTCGGAAACTCGTTATTTCTTAGAAGCTTGGCAACCCCTCTCAATGAAAGTGCTTTTCCACAGTCTGTGCCTAGGGCTACTTGAAGAGAAAACAACCCATAGAGACAAAACTGAGAACTTCTTTATTTTGTCAAGTTTCAAAGAGCTACTAAAAACCATGTTAGATTTAGAGGTCCAAATTCATCTATCTACATAGGAGAAAGAGAGTGAAACCATAAAATGAAAACTGCTACTGTAAATGAACGCTTCAACATAGAAGATCAAAATTTGGTGAGCCAAGTGGGAATTGTGTACTTGTCATTACCACCATGTATCATCCAGATTGGGTGAAAAAATATTTGCTGGTATTTTGGAAACTCATAATTTTCTGGAAGTTTGGGAACCCTTTTCAATGAAAGTGCTTTTCCACAGTCTCATCTTAGGGCTACTTCAAGAGCAAACAAACCATAGAGACAAAACAGACAACTCCTTTATTTTGTCAAGTTTCAAAGAGCTACTACAAACTATGTTGGATTTAGAGTTCCAAATTCATCTATCTATATAGGAAAGAACAGAGTGAAACCTACATATAAAAACTGTTACCGTAGACGAACGATTCAACCTAGAAGAACACAATTTGGTGAGCCAAGTGGGATTTGTGTACTGATCATGACCATCACGTATCATCAAGATTGGGTGAAAAAAAATTGCTGGTATTTCGGAAACTCGTTATTTCTTAGAAGCTTGGCAACCCTCTCAATGAAAGTGCTTTTCCACAGTCTGTGCCTAGGGCTACTTCAAGAGGAAACAAAACATAGAGACAAAACTGAGGACTCCATTATTTTGTCAAGTTTCAAAGAGGTACTACAAACCATGTTGGATTTAGAGTTCCAAATTCATCTGTCTCTGTAGGAGAGAACAGCATGAAAAATAAGTATAAAAACTGTTTTTGTAGATGAACGACAAACCTAGAAGAACAAAATTTGGTGAGCCAAGTGGGATTTGTGAACTTATCATTACCACCAAGGATCATTAAGATTGGGTGAAAAAATATTTGCTGGTATTTCGGAAACTCATTATTTATTAGAACTTGGCAACACCTCTCAATGAAAATGCTTTTCCACAGTCTGTGCCTAGGGGTATTGAAGAGGAAACAAACCATAGAGACAAAACTGACAACTCCTTATTTTGTCAAGTTTTAAACAGCTACTACAAACCATGTTGGATTTAGAGTTCCAAATTCATCTATCTGTATAGGAGAGAACAGAGTGAAAACTAAATATAAAAACTGCTACTGTAGACAAACGCTTCAACATAGAAGAACAAAATTTGGTGAGCCAAGTGGGATTTGTGTACTTCTCATTACCACCACGTATCATTAAGATTGTTGAAAAAATATTTGCTGGTATTTCGGATAATCATAATTTCTTGGAAGCTTGGCAACCCCTTTCAATTAAAGTGCTTTTCCACAGTCGCTGCTTAAGGCTTCTTGGAAAGGAAACAAACCATAGAGAGAAAACAGAGAAATACTTTATTTATTCAAGATTCAAAGAGCTACTAAAAACCATGTTTGATTTAGAGTTCTAAATTCATCTATCTATATAGGAGAGAACAGAGTGAAACCTAAATATAAAAACTGCTACTGTAGACGAATGCTTCAACCTAGAAGAAGACAATTTGGTGAGCCAAGTGGGATTTGTGTACTGATCATTACCACCAAGTATCATCAAGATTGGGTGATACAATATTTGCTGGTATTTCGGAAAACCGTTATTTCTTAGAAGCTTGCCAACCCCTCTCAATGAAAATGCTTTTCCACACTCTGTGCCTAGGGCTACTTGAAGAGGAAACAAACCATAGAGACAAAACTGAGAACTCCTTTATTTTGTCAAGTTTCAAAGAGGTACTACAAACCATGTTGGATTTAGAGTTCCAAATTCATCTATCTATATAAGAGAGAACAGAGTGAAACCAACATATAAAAACAGCTACTGTAGACGAACGCTTCAACCTAGAAGAACACTATTTGGTGAGCCAAGTAGGATTTGTGTACTTATTATTACCACAATGTATCATCAATATTGGGTGAAAAAATATTTCCTGTATTTTGGAAACTCGTTATTTCTTAGAAGCTTGGCAACCCCTCTCAATGAAAGTGCTTTTCCACAATCTGTGCCTAGGGATATTGAAGAGGAAACAAACCATAGAGACAAAACTGAGAACTCCATTATTTTGTCAATTTTCAAAGAGCTACTAAAAACCATGTTGGATTTAGAGTTCCAAATTCATCTATCTATATAGGAGAGAATAGAGTGAATCCTTAAAATAAAAACTGCTACTGTAAACGAACGCTTCAACCTAAAAGAACAAAATTTGGTGAGCCAAGTGGGATTTGTATACTTCTCATTACCAACACGTATCATCAAGGCAGGGTGAAAAAATATTTGCTGGTATTTCGGAAACCCGTAATTTCTTGGAAGCTTGGCAACCCACTCAATGAAAGTGCTTTTCCACAGTCTCTGCTTAGGGCTACTTGAAGAGGAAACAAACTATGGAGACAAAACTGAGAACTCCTTTATTTTGTCTAGTTTCAAGGAGCTACTACAAACCATGTTGGATTTAGAGTTCCAAATTCATCTATCTATATAGGAGAGAACAGAGCGAAACCTAAATATAAAAATTGCTACTGTAGACGAACGCTTCAACCTAGAAGAAGAAAATGTGGGGAGCCACGTGGGATTTGTGTACTGATCATTACCACCAAGTATCATCAAGATTGGGTGAAATAATATTTGCTGGTATTTCGGAAACTCGTTATTTCTTAGAAGCTTGGCAACCCCTCTCAATGAAAGTGCTTTTCCACAGTCTGTGCCTAGGGCTACTTGAAGAGAAAACAACCCATAGAGACAAAACTGAGAACTTCTTTATTTTGTCAAGTTTCAAAGAGCTACTAAAAACCATGTTAGATTTAGAGTTCCAAATTCATCTATCTACATAGGAGAAAGAGAGTGAAACCATAAAATGAAAACTGCTACTGTAAATGAACGCTTCAACATAGAAGATCAAAATTTGGTGAGCCAAGTGGGAATTGTGTACTTGTCATTACCACCATGTATCATCCAGATTGGGTGAAAAAATATTTGCTGGTATTTTGGAAACTCATAATTTTCTGGAAGTTTGGGAACCCTTTTCAATGAAAGTGCTTTTCCACAGTCTCATCTTAGGGCTACTTCAAGAGCAAACAAACCATAGAGACAAAACAGACAACTCCTTTATTTTGTCAAGTTTCAAAGAGCTACTACAAACTATGTTGGATTTAGAGTTCCAAATTCATCTATCTATATAGGAAAGAACAGAGTGAAACCTACATATAAAAACTGTTACCGTAGACGAACGATTCAACCTAGAAGAACACAATTTGGTGAGCCAAGTGGGATTTGTGTACTGATCATGACCATCACGTATCATCAAGATTGGGTGAAAAAAAAATTGCTGGTATTTCGGAAACTCGTTATTTCTTAGAAGCTTGGCAACCCCTCTCAATGAAAGTGCTTTTCCACAGTCTGTGCCTAGGGCTACTTCAAGAGGAAACAAAACATAGAGACAAAACTGAGGACTCCATTATTTTGTCAAGTTTCAAAGAGGTACTACAAACCATGTTGGATTTAGAGTTCCAAATTCATCTGTCTCTGTAGGAGAGAACAGCATGAAAAATAAGTATAAAAACTGTTTTTGTAGATGAACGACAAACCTAGAAGAACAAAATTTGGTGAGCCAAGTGGGATTTGTGAACTTATCATTACCACCAAGGATCATTAAGATTGGGTGAAAAAATATTTGCTGGTATTTCGGAAACTCATTATTTATTAGAACTTGGCAACACCTCTCAATGAAAATGCTTTTCCACAGTCTGTGCCTAGGGGTATTGAAGAGGAAACAAACCATAGAGACAAAACTGACAACTCCTTATTTTGTCAAGTTTTAAACAGCTACTACAAACCATGTTGGATTTAGAGTTCCAAATTCATCTATCTGTATAGGAGAGAACAGAGTGAAAACTAAATATAAAAACTGCTACTGTAGACAAACGCTTCAACATAGAAGAACAAAATTTGGTGAGCCAAGTGGGATTTGTGTACTTCTCATTACCACCACGTATCATTAAGATTGTTGAAAAAATATTTGCTGGTATTTCGGATAATCATAATTTCTTGGAAGCTTGGCAACCCCTTTCAATTAAAGTGCTTTTCCACAGTCGCTGCTTAAGGCTTCTTGGAAAGGAAACAAACCATAGAGAGAAAACAGAGAAATACTTTATTTATTCAAGATTCAAAGAGCTACTAAAAACCATGTTTGATTTAGAGTTCTAAATTCATCTATCTATATAGGAGAGAACAGAGTGAAACCTAAATATAAAAACTGCTACTGTAGACGAATGCTTCAACCTAGAAGAAGACAATTTGGTGAGCCAAGTGGGATTTGTGTACTGATCATTACCACCAAGTATCATCAAGATTGGGTGATACAATATTTGCTGGTATTTCGGAAAACCGTTATTTCTTAGAAGCTTGCCAACCCCTCTCAATGAAAATGCTTTTCCACACTCTGTGCCTAGGGCTACTTGAAGAGGAAACAAACCATAGAGACAAAACTGAGAACTCCTTTATTTTGTCAAGTTTCAAAGAGGTACTACAAACCATGTTGGATTTAGAGTTCCAAATTCATCTATCTATATAAGAGAGAACAGAGTGAAACCATCATATAAAAACTGCTACTGTACACGAACGCTTCAACCTAGAAGAACAAAATTTGGTAGCCAAGTGGGGATTTGTGTAAATGTCATTACCAGCACGTATCATCAAGATTGAGAGAAAAAATATTTGCTGGTATTTCGGAAACTCGTTATTTCTTAGATGCTTGGCAACCCTCTCAATGAAAGTGCTTTTCCACAGTCTGTGCCTAGGGCTACTTGAAGAGGAAACAAACCATAGAGACAAAACTGAGGACTCCTTTATTTTGTCAAGTTTCAAAGAGGTACTACAAACCGTGTTAGATTTAGAGTTCCAAATTTATCTATGTATATAGAAGAGGACAGAGTGAAACCTAAATATAAAAACTGCTACTGTAGACGAACGCTTCAACCTAGAAGAACAAAATTTGGTTAGCCAAGTGGGATGGGTGTACTGATCAGTACCACCAAGTATCATCAAGATTGGGTAAAAAAATATTTGCTGGTATTTTGGAAACTTGTTATTTCTTAGAAGTTTGGCAACCACTCTCAATGAAAGTGCTTTTCCGCAGTCTGTGCCTAAGGCTACTTGAAGAGGAAACAAACCATAGAGACAAAACTGAGAACTACTTTTATTTTGTCAAGTTTCAAAGAGCTACTACAAACCATGTTGGATTTAGAGTTCCAAATTCATCTGTCTCTATAGGAGAGAACAGCGTGAAACCTAAGTATAAAAACTGCTATTGTAGACGAACGATTAAACCTAGAAGAACAAAATTTGTTGAGCCAAGTGGGATTTGTGGACTGATCATTACCACCAAGGATCATCCAGATTGGGTGAAAAAGTATTTGCTGGTATTTCGGAAACTCGTTATATATTAGAACTTGGCAACACCTCTCAATGAAAGTGCTTTTCAACAGTCTGTGCCTAGGGTATTGAAGAAGAAACAAACCATAGAGACAAAACTGACAACTCCTTATTTTGTCAAGTTTCAAAGAGCTACTACAAACCATGTTGGATTTAGAGTTCCAAATTCATCTATCTATATAAGAGAGAACAGGGTGAAACCTACATATCAAAACTGCTACTGTAGACGAACGCTTAAAATTTGGTGAGCCAAGTGGGATTTGTGTACTGATCATTACCACCACCTTCATCAAGATTGGGTGAAAAAATATTTGCTGGTATTTCGGAAACCCGTTATTTCTTAGAATCTTGGCAACCCCTCTCAATGAAAGTGCCTTTCCACAGTCTGTGCCTAGGGCTACTTGAGAGGAAACAAACCATAGGGAAAAACTGAGAACTACTTTATTTTTTCAAGTTTCAAAGAGCTACTACAAACCATGTTGGATTTAGAGTTCCAAATTCATCTATCTATATAGGAGAGAAGAGAGTGAAACCTAAAATATAAACTGGTACTGTAAACGAACGCTTCAACCTAGAAGAACAAAATTTGGTGAGCCAAGTGGGATTTGTGTACCTGTCATTACCAGGACGTATCATCAAGATTGGGTGAAAAGATATTTGCTGGTATTTCGGAAACTCGTTATTTCTTAGAAGCTTGGCAACCCCTCTCAATGAAAGTGCTTTTCCACAGTCTGTGCCTAGGGCTACTTGAAGAGGAAACAAACCATAGAGACAAAACTGAGAACTCTTTTATTTTGTCAAGATTCAAAGAGCTACTACAAACCATGCTGGATTTAGAGTTCCAAATTCATCTGTCTCTATAGGAGAGAACAGCGTGATACCTAAGTATAAAAACTGCTATTGTAGACGAACGATTAAACCTAGAAGAACAAAGTTTGGTGACCAAGTGGGATTTGTGGACTGATCATTACCACCACGTATCATCAAGATTGGGTGAAAAATATTTGCTGGTATTTTGGAAAGTCGTTATTTATTAGAATTTGGCTACTCCTGTCAATGAAAGTGCTTTTCCACAGTCTGTGCCTAGGGGTATTGAAGAGGAAAGAAACCATACAGACAAAACTGACAACTCTTTATTTTGTCAAGTTTCAATGAGCTACTGCAAACCGTGTTGGATTTAGAGTTCCAAATTCATCTGTCTATATAGGAGAGAACAGCGTGAAACTTAAGTATAAAAACTGCTATTGTAGACTAACGATTAAACCTAGAAGAACAAAATTTGGTGAGCCAAGTGGGATTTGTGGACTGATCATTACCACCAAGGATCATCCAGATTGGGTGAAAAAGTATTTGCTGGTATTTCGGAAACTCGTTATATATTAGAACTTGGCAACACCTCTCAATGAAAGTGCTTTTCCACAGTCTGTGCCTAGGGGTATTGAAGAAGAAACAAACCATAGAGACAAAACTGACAACTATTTATTTTGTCAAGTTTCAAAGAGCTACTACAAACCATGTTGGATTTAGAGTTCCAAATTCATCTGTCTCTATAGGAGAGAACAGCATGAAACCTAAGTATAAAAACCGCTATTGTAGACGAACGATTAAACCTAGAAGAACACAATTTGGAGAGCCAAGTGGGATTTGTGGACTGATCATTACCACCAAGGATCATCCAGATTGGGTGAAAAAATATTTGCTGGTATTTCGGAAACTCGTTATTTTTTAGAAACTCTGCAACCCCTCTCAATGAAAGTCCTTTTCCACAGTCTGTGCCTAGGGCTACTTAAAGAGGAAACAAACCATAGAGACAAAACTGAGAACTCCTTTATTTTGTCAAGTTTCAAAGAGGTACTACAAACCGTGTTGGATTTAGAGTTCCAAATTCATATCTCTATATAGGGGAGAAGAGAGTGAAAACTAAATATAAAAACTGCTACTGTAAAAGAACGCTTCAACCTGGAAAAATAAAATTTGGTGACCAAGTGGGATTTGTGTACTTGTCATTACGAGCAAGTATCATCAAGATTGGGTGAAAAAATATTTGCTGGTATTTCAGAAACTCGTAATTTCTTGGAAGCTTGGCAACACCTTTCAATGAAAGTGCTTTCCACAGTCTGTGCCTAGGGCTACTTGAAGAGGAAACAAACTATAGAGACAATACTGAGAACTACTTTATTTTTCCAAGTTTCAAAGATCTACTACAAACCATTTTGGATTTAGAGTTCCAAATTCATCTATCTATATATAAGAGAACAGAGTGAAACCTAAATATAAAAACTGCTACTGTAGACGAATGCTTCAACCTAGAAAACAAAATTTGGTGAGCCAAGTGGGATTGGTGTACTGATCTTTACCACCAAGTATCATCAAGATTGGGTGAAAAAAATATTTGCTGGTATTTCGGAATCTTGTTATTTCTTAGAAGTTTGGCAACCCTCTCAATGAAAGTGCTTTTCCACAGTCTGTGCCTAGGGCTACTTGGAGAGAAAACAAACCATAGAGACAAAACTGAGAACTACTTTATTTTGTCAAGTTTCAAAGAGCTACTACAAACCATGTTGGATTTAGAGTTCCAAGTTCATCTATCTATATAGGAGAGAACAGAGTGAAACCTACATATTAAAACTGCTACCGCAGACGAACGATTCAACCTAGAAAAACACAATTTGGTGAGCCAAGTTGGTTTTGTTTACCTATCATTACCACCACGTATCATCAAGATTGTGTGAAAAAATATTTGCTGGTATTTTGGAAAATTGTTATTTCTTAGAAGTTTGGCAACCCCTCTCAATGAAAGTGCTTTTCCACAGTCTGTGCCTAGGGCTACTTGAAGTGGAAACAAACCATAGAGACGAAACTGAGAACTCCTTTATTTTGTCAAGTTTCAAAGAGCTGCTACAAACCATGTTGGATTTAGAGTTCCAAATTCATGTATCTATATAGGAGAGACCAAAGTGGAACCTAAAAATTAAAACTGCTACTGTTAACGAATGCTTCAACCTAGAAGAACAAAATTTGGTGAGCCACGTGGGATTTGTGTACCAGTCATTACAACCACGTATCATCAAGATTGGGTGAAAAAATATATTCTGGTATTTCGGAAACTCATAATTTCTTAGAAGCGTGGCAACCCCTCTCAATGAAAGTGCTTTTCAACAGTCTGTGCCTAGGTCTACTTGAAAAGGAAACAAACCATATAGACAAAACTGAGACTCCTTTATTTGTCAAGTTTCAAAGAGCTACTACAAACCATGTTGGAATAGAGTTCCAAATTCATCTATGTATATAGGAGATAACAGAGTGAATCCTAAATATAAAAAGTGCTACTGTAGACGAACGCTTCAACCTAGAAGAACTAAATTTGGTGAGCCAAGTGGGATTGGTTTACTGATCTTTACCACCAAGTATCATCAAGATTGGGTGAAAAAATATTTGCTGGTATTTCGGAAACTCGTTATTTCTTAGAAGCTTGGCCACCCCTCTCAATGAAAGTGCTTTTCCATAGACTGTGGCTAGGGCTACTTGAAGACCACACAAACCATAGAGACAAAACTGAGAACTATTTTATTTTGTCAAGTTTCAAAGAGCTTCTACAAAACTTGTTTGATTTAGAGTTCCAAATTCATCTATCTATATAGGAGAAGACAGAGGGAAACCTAAATATAAAAACTGCTACTGTTGACAAACGCTTCAACCTAGAAGAACAAAATTTGGTGAGCCAAGTGGGATTTGTGTACTGATCATTACCACCAAGTATCATCAAGACTGGGTGAAAAAATATTTGCTGGTACTTCGGAAAAACGTTATTTCTTAGCAGCTTGGCCACCCCTCTCAATGAAAGTGCTTTTCCACAGACTGTGCCTAGGGCTCTTGAAGAGGAAACAAACCATAGAGATAAAACAGAGAACTCTTTTATTTGGTCAAGTTTCAAAGAGCTACTACAAACCATGTTGGTTTTAGACTTCCAAATTCATCTATCTATATAGGAGAGAACAAAGTGAAAACTAAAAAAAAAAAAAAAAAAAAAAAAAAAAAAAACTGCTACTGTAAACGAACGCTTCTACCTAGAAGAACAAAATTTGGTGAGCCAGGTGGGATTTGTGTACTTGTCATTACCGCTATGTATTATCAAGATTGGGTGAAAAAATATTTGCTGGTATTTCGGAAACTCGTAATTTCTTGGAAGCTCGGCAACCCCTTTAAATGAAGGTGCTTTTCCACAGTCTCTGCCTAGGGCTACTTGAAGAGGAAACAAATCATAGAGACAGAACTGAGAACTACTTTATTTTGTCAAGTTTCAAAGAGCTACTACAAACCATGTTGTATTTAGAGTTCCAAATTCATCTATCTATATAGGAGAGAACAGAGGGAACCTAAATATAAAAACTGCTACTGTAGACGAACGCTTCAACCTAGAAGAACAAAATTTGGTGAGACAAATGAGATTGGTGTACTGATCATTACCACCAAGTATCATCAAAATTGGGTGAAAAAATATTTGCTGGTATTTTGGAAACTTGTTATTTCTTAGAAGTTTGGCAACCCCTCTCAATGAAAGTGCTTTTCCACAGTCTATGCCTATGGCTACTTGAAGAGGAATCAAACCCTAGAGACAAAACTGAGAACTCCTTTATTTTGTCAAGTTTAAAACAGCTACTACAAACCATGTTGGAATTAGAGTTCCAAATTCATGTATCTATATAGGAGGAACCAAAGTTTAACCTAAAATTAAAAACTGCTACTGTAAACGAACGCTTCAAACGAGAAGAACAAAATTTGGTGAGCCAATTGGGATTTATGTACCAGTCATTACCACCACGTATCATCAAGATTGGGTGAAAAAATATTTGCTGCTATTTTGGAAACTCGTTATTTCTTGGAAGCTTGGCAACCCCTCTCAATGAAAGTCCTTTTCTACAGTCTGTGCCTAGGGCTACTTGAAGAGGAAACAAACCATAGAGACAAAACTGAGAACTACTTTATTTTGCCAAGTTTCAAAGAGCTACTACAAACCATGTTGGATTTAGAGTTCCAAATTCATCTATCTATATAGGAGAGAATAGAGTGAAACCTACATATAAAAACTGCTACCGTAGACAAACGATTCAATCTAGAAGAACACAATTTGGTAAGCCAAGTGGGATTTGTGTACTGCTCATTTCCACCACGTATCATCAAGATTGGGTGAAAAAATATTTGCTGGTATTTTGGAAACTCGTTATTTCTTAGAAGCTTGTCAACCCCTCTCAATGAAAGTGCTATTTAACAGTCTGTGCCTAGGGCAACTTGAAGAGGAAACAAACCATAGAGATAATACTGAGAACAACTTTATTTTGTCAAGTTTCAAAGAGCTACTACAAAACATGTTGGATTTAGAGTTCCAAATTCATCTATCTATATAGGAGAGAACAAAGTGAAACCTAAAAATAAAAACTGCTACTGTAAACGAACACTTCAACCGAGATTAACAAAATTTGGTGAGCCAAGTAGGATTTGTGTACTTGTCATTACCGCCACTTATCATCAAGATTGGGTGAAAAAGTATTTGCTGTTATTTCGGAAACTCGTAATTTCTTGGAAACTTGGCAACCCCTTTCAATGAAAGTGCTTTTCCACAGTCTCTGCTTAGGGCTATTTGAAGAGGAAAGAAATCATAGAGACAAAACTGAGAACTTCTTTTTTGTCAAGTTTCAAAGAGCTGGTACAAACCATGTTGGATTTAGAGTTCCAAATTCAGCTATCTATATAGGAGAGAACAGAGGGAAACCTAAAAATATAAACTGCTACTGTAAACAAACTCTTCAATCTAGATGAACAAAATTCGGTGAGTCAAGTGGTATTTCTGTACCGATCATTACCACCAATTATCATCATGATTGGGTGAAAATATATTTGCTCGTATTTCGAAAACTAATTATTTCTTAGACGCTTAGCAACCCCTCTCAATGAAAGTGCTTTTCCACAGTCTGTGCCTAGAACTACCTGAAGAGGAAATAAACCATAGAGACAAAACTGAGAACTACTTTATTTTGTCAAGTTTCAAAGAGCTACTACAAACCTTGTTGGATATAGAGTTCCAAATTCATCTATCTATATAGAAGAGAACAGAGTGAAACCTAAATATAAAAACTGCTACTGTAGACGAAAACTTCAACCTAGAAGATCAAAATTTTTATGAGCCAAGTGGGATTGGAGTACTGAACATTACCACCATGTATCATCAAGTTTGGGTGAAGAAATATTTGCTGGTATTTCGGAAACTCGTTATTTCTTAGAAGCTTGGCAACCCCTCTAAATGAAAGTGCTTTTCCACAGTCTGTGCCTAGGGCTACTTGAAGAGGAAACAAACCATAGAGACAAAACTGAGAACGCCTTTATTTTGTCAAGTTTCAATGATCTACTACAAACCATGTTGGATTTATAGTTAAAAATTCATCTATCTATATAGGGAAGAACAAAGTGAAACCTAAAAATAAAAACTGCTACTGAAAACGAACGCTTCAACCTAGAAGAACAAAATTTGGTAAGCAAAGTGGTATTTGTGTACTTCTCATTACCACAAAGTAACATAAACATTGGGTGAAAAAATATTTGCTGCTATTTCGGAAACTCGTTATTTCTTGGAAGCTTGGCAACCCCTTTCAATGAAAGTGCTTTTCCACAGTCTGTGCCTAGGGCTACTTGAAGAGGAAAGAAACCATAGAGACAATACTGAAAACTATTATACTTTGTCAAGTATCAAAGAGCTACTACAAACCATGTTGGATTTAGTGTTCCAAATTCATCTATTTATATAGAAGACAACAGAGTGAAACCTAAATATAAAAACTGCTACTGTAGACGAACGCTTCAACCTAGATGAACAAAATTTGGTGAGCCACGTGGGATTTGTGTACCGATCATTAACACCAAGTATCATCAAGATTGGGTGAAAAAATATTTGCTGGTATTTCGAAAACTCGTAATTTCTTGGAAGCTTCGCAACTCCTTTCAATGTAAGTGCTTTTCCACTGTCTCTGCTTAGGGCTACTTGAAGAGGAAACAAATCATAGAGACAAAATTGAGAACTACATTTTTTTTGTAAAGTTTCAAAGACCTAGTACAAACCATGTTGGATTTACAGTTCCAAATTCAGCTATCTATATAGAAGAGAACAGAGGGAAACCTAGAAATATAAACTGCTACTGTAGACGAACGCTTCAAACTAGAAGAACAAAATTTGGTGAGTCAAGTGGGATTTCTGTACCGATCATTACCACCAAGTATCATGAAGATTGGGTGAAAAAATATTTCCTGGTATTTCGGAAACTCGTTATTTCTTGGAAGATAGGCAACCCCTTTTAATGAAAGTGCTTTTCCACTGTCTGTGCCAAGGGTTACTTGAAGAGGAAAGAAACCATAGAGAAGACAATACTGAGAACTCCTTTATTTTGTCAAGTTTCAAAGAGCTACTACAAACCATGTTGGATTTAGAGTTCCAAATTCATGTATCTATATAGAAGAGAACAGAGTGAAACCTAAATATAAAAACTGCTACTGTAGACGAACGCTTCAACCTAGAAGAAGAAAATTTGGTGAGCCAAGTGGGATTGGTGTACTGATTATTACCACCAAGTATCATCAAGATTGGGTGAAAGAATATTTGCTGGTATTTCGGAAACTCATTATTTCTTAGAAGCTTGGCAACCCCTCTCAATGAAAGTGCTTTTCCACAGTCTGTCTCTAGGGCTACTTGAATAGGAAACAAACCATTGAGACAAAACTGAGAACTACTTTATTTTGTCAAGTTTCAAAGAGCTACTACAAACCATGTTGGATTTAGAATTTCAAATTCATCTATCTATGTAGGAGAGAACAAAGTGAAACCTAAAAATAAAAACTGCTACTGTAAACGAACGCTTCAACCGAGAATAACAAAATTTGGTCAGCCAAGTAGGATTTGTGTACTTGTCATTACCACCACTTATCATCAAGATTGGGTGAAAAAGTATTTGCTGGTATTTCGGAAACTCATAATTTCTTGGAAACTTGGCAACCCCTTTCAATGAAAGTGCTTTTCCACAGTCTCTGCTTAGGGGTACTTGAAGAGGAAAGAAATCATAGAGACAAAACTGAGAACTTCTTTTTTTTTGTCAAGTTTCAAATAGCTAGTACAAACCATGTTGGATTTAGTGTTCCAAATTCAGCTATCTATATAGGAGAGAACAGAGGGAAACCTATAATTAAAAACTGCTACTGTAAACAAACTCTTCAAACTAGAGGAACAAAATTTGGTGAGTCAAGTGGTATTTCTGTACTGATCATTACTACCAAGTATCATCAGGATTGGGTGAAAAAATATTTGCTCGTATTTCGAAAACTCATTATTTCTTGGAAGCTTGGCAACCCCTTTCAATGAAAGTGCTTTTCCACAGTCTGTGCCTAGGGCTACTTGAAGAGGAAAGGAACCATAGAGACAATACTGAAAACTATTTTATTTTGTCAAGCTTCAACGAGCTACTACAAACCATGTTGGATTTAGAGTTCCAAATTCATCTATCTATATAGAAGAGAACACAGTGAAAGCTAAATATAAAAACTGCTACTGTAGACGAACTCTTCAACCTAGAAGAACAAAATTTGGAGAGCCAAGTGGGATTGATGTCCTGATCAACACCACCAAGGATCATCAAGATTGGGTGAAAAAATATTTGCTGGTATTACGGAAACTAGTTATTTCTTAGAAGCAAGGCAACCCCTCTCAATGAAAGTGCTTTTCCACAGTCACTGCTTAGGGCTACTTGAAGAGGAAACAAACCATAGAGACAAAACTGAGATCTCCTATATTTTCTCAAGTTTCAAAGAGCTACTACAAACCATGTTGGATTTAGAGTTCCAAATTCATCTATCAATATAAGAGAGAACACAGTAAAACCTAAATATAAAAACTACTAGTGTAGAAGAACGCTTAAACCTAGAAGAACACAATTTGGTGAGCCACGTGGGATTTGTGTACTGATCATTTCCACCAAGTATCGTCAAGATTGGGTGAAAAAATATTTGCTGGTATTTCGGAAACTCGTTATTTCTTAGAAGTTTGGAAAACCCTCTCAATGCAAGTTCTTTTCCCCTGTCTGTGCCTAGGGCTACTTGAAGAGGAAACAAACCATAGAGACAAAACTGAGAACTCCTTTATTTTGTCAAGTTTCAAAGAGCTACTAAAAACCATGTTGGATTTAGAGTTTCAAATTCATCTACCTATATAGGAGAGAAAAAAGTGAAACCTAAAAATAAAAACTGCTACTGTAAACGAACGCTTCAACCTAGAAGAACAAAATTTGTTGAGCCATGTGGGATTTGTGTACTTGTCATTACCACCACGTATCAACACGATTGGGTGAAAAAGTATTTGCTGGTATTTCGGAAACTCGTAATTTCTTGGAAGCTTGGCAACCCCTTTCAATGAAAATGCTTTTCCACAGTCTCTGTTTAGGGCTACTTGAAGAGAAAACAAATCATAGAGACATAACTGAGAACTCCTTTATTTTTTCAAGTTTCAAAGAGCTACTACAAACCAAGTTGGATTTAGAGTTCCAAATTCATCTATGTATATAGGAGAGAACAGAGGGAAACCTAAAAATATAAACAGCTACTGTAAAAAATGCTTCATTCTAGAAGAAAAAAATTTGGTCAGTCAAGTGGGATTTGTGTACCCATCATTACCACCAAGTATGATCAAGATTGGGTGAAAAAATATTTGCTGGTATTTCGGAAACTCGTTATTTCTTAGAAGCTTGGAAACCCCTCAAAATGAAATTGCTTTTCCACAGTCTGTGCCTAGGGCTACTTGAAGAGGAAACAAATCATAGAGACAAAACTGAGAACTACTTTTTTTGTCAAGTTTAAAAGAGCTACTACAAACCATGTTGGTTTTAAAGTTCCAAATTCAGCTATCTATATAGGAGAGAACAGAGAGAAACCTAAAAATATAAACTGCTACTGTAAACAAACTCTTCAAACTAGAAGAACAAAATTTGGTGAGTCAAGTGGTATTTCTGTACCGATCATTACCACCAAGTATCATCAAGATTGGGTGAAAAAATATTTGCTCGTATTTCGAAAACTCATTATTTCTTAGAGGCATAGCAACCCCTCTCAATGAAAGTGCTTTTCCACAGTCTGTGCCTAGGGCTACCTGAAGAGGAAACAAACCATAGAGACAAAACTGAGAACTTCTTTATTTTGTCAAGTTTCAAAGAGCTACTACAAACCATGTTGGATTTAGAGTTCCAAATTCATCTATCTTTATAGAAGAGAGCAGAGTGAAAGCTAAATATAAAAACTGATACTGTAGACGAACGCTTCAACCTAGAAGAACAAAATTTGGTGAGCCAAGTGGGATTTGGGTACCGATCATTAACACCAAGTATCATCAAGATTGGGTGAAAAAATATTTGCTGGTATTTCGGAAACTCGTTATTTCTTGGAAGCCTTGCAACCCCTTTAAATGAAAGTGCTTTTCCAAACTGTGTGTCTAGGGCTACTTGAAGAGGAAACAAGCCATAGAGATAATACTGAGAACTACTTTATTTTGTCAAGTTTCAAAGAGCTACTACAAACCATGTTGGATTTAGAGTTCCAAATTCATCTATCTATATAGAAGAGAACAGAGTGAAACCTAAATATAAAAACTGCTACTGTACACAAACGCTTCAACCTGGAAGAACAAAATTTGGTGAGCCAAGTGGGATTGGTGTATTTGTCATTACATCCACGTATCATCAAGATTGGGTGAAAAAGTATTTGCTGGTATTTCGAAAACTCGTAATTTCTTGGAAGCTTCGCAACTCCTTTCAATGAAAGTGCTTTTCCACTGTCTCTGCTTAGGGCTACTTGAAGAGGAAACAAATCATAGAGACAAAACTGAGAACTCCTTTTTTTTGTAAAGTTTCAAAGACCTAGTACAAACCATGTTGGATTTACAGTTCCAAATTCAGCTATCTATATAGAAGAGAACAGAGGGAAACCTAGAAATATAAACTGCTACTGTAGACGAACGCTTCAAACTAGAAGAACAAAATTTGGTGAGTCAAGTGGGATTTCTGTACCGATCATTACCACCAAGTATCATCAAGATTGGGTGAAAAAATATTTGCTGGAATTTCGGAAACTCGTTATTTCTAAAAAGCTCGGCAACCCCTTTCAATGAAAGTGCTTTTCCACAGTCTCTGCTTAGGGCTACTTGAAGAGGAAACAAATCATAGAAACAAAACTGAGAACACCTTTATTTTGCCAAGTTTCAAAGAGCTACTACAAACCATGTTGGATTTAGAGTTCCAAATTCATCTATCTATATAGGAAAGAACAGAGGGAAACCTAAAAATATAAACTACTACTGTAAACGACCGCTTCAACCTAGAAGAAAAAAATTTGGTGTGTCAAGTGGGATTTGTGTACTGATCATTACCACCAAGTATCATCGAGATTGGGTGAAAAAAATATTTGCTGGTATTTCGGAAACTCGTTATTTCTTGGAAGCTTGGCAACCCCTTTAAAATGAAAGTGCTTTTCCACAGTCTGTGCCTAGGGTTACTTGAAGAGGAAACAAACCATAGAGACAATACTGAGAACTCCTTTATTTTGTCAAGTTTCAAGAGCTACTACAAACCATGTTGGATTTAGAGTTCCAAATTCATCTTTCTATGTAGGAGAGAACAAAGTAAACCTAAAAATACAAACTGCTACTGTAAACGAACGCGTCAACCGAAAACAACAAAATTTGGTGAGCCAAGTGAGATTTGTGTACTTGTCATTACCACCACGTATCATCAAGTTTGGGTAAAAAAGTATTTGCTAGTGTTTCGGAAACTCGTAATTTCTTGGAAGCTTGGCAACTCCTTTTAATGAAAGTGCTTTTCCACAGTCTCTTCTTAGGGCTACTTGAAGACGAAACAAATCATAGAGACAAAACTGAGAACTACTTTTTTTTGTCAAGTTTCAAAGAGCTACTACAAACCATGTTGGATTTAGACTTCCAAATTCAGCTATCTATATAGAAGAGAACAGAGGGAAACCTAAAAATATAAACTGCTACTGTTGACGAACGCTTCAAACTAGAAGAAGAAAATTTGGTGAGCCAAGTGGGATTGGTGTACTGATCATTACCACCAAGTATCATCAAGATTGGGTGAAAAAATATTTGCTGGTATTTCGGAAACACGTAATTTCTTGGAAGCTTGGCAACTCCTTTCAATGAAAGTGCTTTTCCACAGTCTCTGCTTAGGGCTAGTTGAAGAGGAAACAAATCATAGAGACAAAACTGAGAACTACTTTTTTTTGTAACGTTTCAAAGGCCTAGTACAAACCATGTTGGATTAGGGTTCCAAATTCAGCTATCTATATAGGAGAGAACAGAGGGAAACCTAAAAATATAAACTGCTACTGTAAACGAACGCTTCAAACTAGAAGAACAAAATTTGGTGAGTCAAGTGGGATTTGTGTACCGATCATTACCACCAAGTATCATCAAGATTGGGTTAAAAAATATTTGATGGTATTTCGGAAACTCGTTATTTCTTCGAAGCTTGGCAACCCCTTTCAATGAAAGTGCTTTTCCACAGTCTCTGCTTAGGGCTACTTGAAGAGGTAACAAATCATAGAGACAAAACTGAGAACTCCTTAATTTTGTCAAGTTTCAAAGAACTACTACATACCATGTTGGATTTAGAGTTCCAAATTAATCTATCTATATAGGAGAGAACAGTGTGAAACCTAAAAATATAAAAAGCTACTGAAAACGAACGCTTCAAACTAGAAGAACAAAATTTGGTGAGTCAACTCGGATTTGTGTACCGATCATTACCACCAAGTATCATCCAGATTGGGTGAAAAAATATATGCTGGTATTTCAGAAACTCGTTATTTCTTGGAAGCTTGGCAACCCCTCTCAATGAAAGTGCTTTTCCACAGTCTGTGCCTAGGGCTACTTCAAGAGGAAACAAACCATAGAGACAAACTGTGAACTCCTTTATTTTGCCAAGTTTCAAGGAGCTACTAAAAACCATGTTCTATTTAGATTTCCACATGCATCTATCTATATAGGAGAGAACAAAGTGAAACCTAAAAATAAAAACTACTACTGCAAACGAACGTCAACCGAGAAGAACAAAATTTGGTGAACAAAGTGGGATTTGTGTATTTGTCATTACCACCACTTATCATCAAGATTGGGTGAAAAAGTATTTGCTGGTATTTCGAAAACTCGTAATTTCTTGGAAGCTTGACAACCCCTTTCAATGAATGTGCTTTTCTACAGTCTCTGCTTAGGGCTACTTGAAGAGGAAAGAAATCATAGAGACAAAACTGAGAACTCCTTTATTTTTTCAACTTTCAAAGAGCTACTAGAAACCATGTTGGATTTAGAGTTCCAAATTCATCTATCTATATAGGAGAGAAGAGAGGTAAACCTAAATATATAAACTGCTATTGTATTCGAATGCTTCAACCTAGAAGAACAAAATTTGGGAATTCAAGTGGGATTTTTGTACCGATCATTACCACTAAATATCATCCAGATTGGTTGAAAAAATATTTGCTGGTATTTCGGAAACTCGTTAATTCTTAGAAGCTTGGCAACCCCTGTCAATGAAAGTGCTTTTCCACAGTCTGTGCCTAGGGCTACTTGAAGAGGAAACAAACCATAGAGACAAAACTGAGAACGCCTTTATTTTGTCAAGTTTCAAAGAGCTACTACAAACCATGTTGGATTTAGAGTTCCAAATTCATCTATCTATATAGGAGAAAACAAAGTGAAACCTAAAAATAAAAACTGCTACTGAAAACGAACGCTTCAACCGAGAAGAACAAAATTTGGTGAGCCAAGTGGGATTTGTGTACTTCTCAATACGAGCAAGTATCATCAAGATTGGGTGAAAAAATATTTGCTGGTATTTCAGAAACTCGTAATTTCTTGGAAGCTTGGCAACCCCTTTCAATGAAAGTGCTTTTCCAAAGTCTGTGCCTAGGGCTACTTGAAGAGGAAACAAACCATAGAGACAATACTGAGAACTACTTTATTTTGTCAAGTTTCAAAAAGATACTACAAACCATAATGGATTTAGAGTTCCAAATTCATGTATCTATATATAGGAGAGAACAGAGTGAAACCTAAATATAAAAACTGCTACTGTAGACGAAAGTTTCAACTGAGAAGAACAAAATTTGGTGAGCCAAGTGGGATTTGTGTACTTGTCATTACCACCAAGTATCATCAAGATTGGGTGAAAAAATATTTGCAGGTATTTTGGAAACTCGTAATTTCTTGGAAACTTGGCAACCCCTTTCAATGAAAGTGCTTTTCCACAGTCTGTGCCTAGGTATACTTGAAGAGGAAACAAACCATAGAGACAAAACTGAGAACTCCTTTATTTTGGCAAGTTTCAAAGAGCTACTACCAACCATGTGGGATTTAGACTTCCAAATTCATCTATCTATATAGGAGAGAACAGAGTGTAACCTAAAAATAAAAACTGCTACTGTAAACGAACGCTTCAACCTAGAAGAACAAAATTTGGTGAGCCATGTGGAATTTGTGTACTTGTAATTACCACCAAGTATCATCAAGATTGGGTGAAAAAATATTTGCTGGTATTTCGGAAATTCGTTATTTCTTGTAAGATTGGCAACCCCTTTCAATGAAAGTGCTTTTCCACACTCTCTGCTTAGGGCTACTTGAAAAGGAAACAAATCATAGAGATACAACTGAGAACTCTTTTATTTTGTCAAGTTTCAAGGAGCTACTACACACCATGTTGGATTTAGAGTTCCAAATTCATATATCTATATAGGAGAGAACAGAGTGAAACCTAAATATAAAAACTGCTACTGTAGAAGAACGCTTCAACCTAGAAGAACAAAATTGTTGGGCAAGTGGGATTTGGGTACTGATCATTACCACCATGTATCATCAAGATTGGGTGAAAAAATAATTGCTTGTATTTTGGAAATTCGTTATTTCTTTGAAGCTCGACAACCCCTCTCAATGAAAGTGCTTTTCCACAGTCTGTGCCTAGGGATACTTGAAGAGGAAACAAACCATAGAGACAAAACTGAGAACTCCTTTATTTTGTAAAGTTTCAAAGACCTACTACAAACCATGTTGGTTTTATTGTTCCAAATTCATCTATCTATATAGGAGAGAACAGAGTCAAACCAAAAATAAAAACTGCTACTGTAAACGAACGCTTCTACCTAGAGGAACAAAATTTGGTGAGCCAAGTGGGATTTGTGTACTTGTCATTAGCACGAAGTATCATAAAGATTGGGTTAAAAAGTATTTGCTGGTATTTCGGAAACTCGTAGTTTCTTGGAAGCTTGGCAATTCCTTTCAATGAAAGTGCTTTTCCACAGTCTCTTCTTAGGGCTACTTGAAGAGGAAACAAATCATAGAGACAAAACTGAGAACTACTTTTTTTTGTCAAGTTTCAGAGCGCTACTACAAACCATGCTGGATTTAGAGTTCCAAATTCAGCTATCTATATAGGAGAGAACAGAGGGACACCTAAAAATATAAACTGCTACTGTAAACGAACGCTTCAACCTAGAAAAACAAAATTTGCTGAGTCAAGTGGGATTTGTGTACTGATCATTACCACCAAGTATCATCAAGATTGGGTGAAAAAATATATGCTGGTATTTCGGAAACTCGTAATTTCTTGGCAGCTTGGCAACCCCTTTCAATGAAAGTGCTTTTCCACAGTCTCTGCTTAGGGCTACTTGAAGAGGAAACAAATCATAGAGACAAAACTGAGAACTCCTTTATTTTGTCATGTTTCAAAGAGCTACTACAAACCATGTTGGATTTAGAGTTCCAAATTCATCTATCTATATAAGAGAAAATAGAGGGACACCTAAATATATAAACTGCAACTGTAGACTAACGCTTCAACCTAGAAGAACAAAATTTGGTGAGCCAAGTGGGATTGGAGTCCTGATCATTACCCCCAAGCATCATCAAGATTGGGTGAAAAAATATTTGCTGGTATTTCGGAAACTCGTTATTTCTTAGAAGCTTGGAAACCCCTATCAATGAAAGTGCTTTTCCACAGTCTGTGCCTAGGGCTGCTTGAAGAGGAAACAAACCATAGAGCCAAAACTGAGAACTCCTTTATTTTGTCAAGTTTCAAAGAGCTACTACAAACCATGTTTTATTAAGAGTTCCAAATTCATCTATCTATATAGGAGAGAACAAAGTGAAACCTAAAAATAAAAACTGCTATTGTAAACGAACGCTTCAACCTAGAAGAACAAAATTTGGTGAGCCAAGTGGGATTTGTGTACGTGTCATTATCACCACGTATCATCAAGATTGAGAGAAAAAGTATTTGCTGGTCTTTCAGAAACTCGTAATTTTGTGGAAGCTTCGCAACTCCTTTCAATGAAAGTGCTTTTCCACAGTCTCTCTTTAGGGCTACTTGAAGAGGAAACAAATCATAGAGACAAAACAGAAAACTCCATTATTTTATCTATATTCAAAGAGCTACTACAAACCATGTTGGATTTACAGTTCCAAATTCATCTATCTATATAGGAGAGAAGAGAGTGAAACCTAAATATAAAAACTGCTACTGTAGACGAACGCTTCAACCTAGAGGAACAAAATTTGGTGAGCCAAGTGGGATTTGAGTACTTGTCATTACCACCAAGTATAATCAAGATTGGGTGAAAAAATATTTGCTGGTATTTCGGAAACTCGTTATTTCTTAGAAGCTTGGCAACCCCTCTCAATGAAAGTGCTTTTCCACAGTCTGTGACTAGGCCTGCTTGAAGAGGAAACAAACGTTAGAGACAATACTGAGAACTCCTTTATTTTGTCAAGTTTCAAAAAGCTACTACAAACCATGTTGGATTTAGAGTTCCAAATTCATCTATCTATATAGGAGAGAACAGAGTGAAACCTAAAAATAAAAACTGCTACTGTAAACGAACGCTTCAACCTAGAAGAACAATATTTGGTGAGCCAAGTGGGATTTGTGTACTTGTCATTACCAGCAAGTATCATCAAGATTGGGTGAAAAAATATTTGCTGGTATTTCGGAAACACGTAATTTCTTGGAAGTTTGGCAACGCCTTTAAAGGAAAGTGCTTTTCCACAGTCTCTGCCTGGGCTACTTGAAGAGGAAAGAAATTATAGAGACAAAACTGAGAATTACTTTTTTTTGTCAAGTTTCAAAGAGCTACTGCAAACCATGTTGGATTTAGAGTTTCAAATTCATCTATCTATATAGAAGTGAACAGAGTGAAACCTAAATATAAAGACTGCTACTGAAGACGAACGCTTCAACATAGAAGAACAAAATTGGTGAGCCTAGTGGGATTGGTGTACTAATCATGACCCCTAAGTATCATCAAGATTGGGTTAAAAAATATTTGCTGGTATTTCGAAAACTCATTATTTCTTAGAAGCTTGTCAACCACTCTTTATGAAAGTGCTTTTCCAAGGTCTGTGCCTAGGGCAACTTGAAGAACAAACAAACCATAGAGACAAAAATGAGAACTATTTTATCTTGTCAAGTTTCAAATAGCTACTACAACCATTTTGGATTAAGAGTTCCAAATTCATCTATCTATATAGGAGAGAACAAAGTGAAACCTAAAAATAAAAACTGCTACTCTAAACGAAAGCTTCAACCTAGAAGAACAAAATTTGGTGAGCCAAGTGGGATTTGTGTACTTGTCATTATCACAACGTGTCATCAAGATTGGGTGAAAAAGTATTTGCTGGTATTTCGGAAACTCGTAATTTTTTGGAAGCTTGGAAACCCCTCTCAAAGTAAGTGCTTTTCCACAGTCTCTGCTTAGGGCTACTTGAAAAGGAAACAATCATAGAGACAAAACGGAGAACTCCTTTAATTTGTCAAGTTTCAAAGAGCTACTACAAACCATGTTGGATTTAGAGTTCCAAATTCATCTATCTATATAGGAGAGAATAGAGGGAAGCCTAAAAATAAAAACTGCTCTTGTAAACGAACGCTTTAACCTAGAAGACCAAAATTTGGTGAGCCAAGTGGGATTTGTGTAACTGTCATTACCACAAAGTATCATCAAGATTGGGTGAAAAAATATTTGCTGGTATTTTGGAAACCCGTGATTTCTTGGGAGCTTGGCAAACCCTTTCAATGAATGTGCTTTTCCACAGTCTCTGCTTAGGGCTACTTGAAGAGGAAACAAATCATAGAGACAAAACTGAGAACTCCTTCATTTTGTCAAGTTTCAAAGAGCTAATACAAACCATGTTGGATTTAGAGTTCCAAATTCATCTATCTATATAGGAGAGAACAGAGGGAAACCTAAAAATATAAACTGCTACTGTAAACAAACGCTTCAACCTAGAAGAACAAAATTTGGTGAGCCAAGTGGGACTTGTGTACTTGTCATTACCACCAAGTATCATCAAGATTAGGTGAAAAAATATTTGCTGGTATTTCGGAAACTCGTTATTTCTTAGAAGCCTGGCAACCCCTCTCAATGAAAGTGCTTTTCCACAGTCTGTGACTAGCGCTACTTGAAGAGGAAAGAAACCATAGAGACAAAACTGAGAACTCTTTTATTTTTCAAGTTTCAAAGAGCTACTACAAACCATGTTGGATTTAGAGTTCCAAATTCATCTATCTATATAGGATAGAACAGTGAAGCCTAAAAATTAAAACTGCTACTGTAAACGAACGCTTCAACCTAGAAGAACAAAATTTGGTGAGCCAAGTGGGATTTTTGTACTTGTCATTACCACCACGTATCATCAAGATTGGGTGAAAAAATATTTGCTCGTGTTTCGGAAACTCGTAGTTTTCTTGAAGCTTGGCAACCCCTTTCAATGAAAGTGCTTTTCCACAGTCTCTGCCTAGCGCTAATTGAAGAGGAAACAAACCATAGAGACAAAACTGAGAACTACTTTTTTTTGTCAAGTTTCAAAAAGCTACTACAAACCATGTTGGATTTAGAGTTCCAAATTCATCTATCTATATAGGAGAGAACAGAGTGAAACCTACATATAAAAACTGCTACTGTAGACGAACGCTTCAACCTAGAAGAAGAAAATTTGGTGAGCCAAGTGTGACTTGTGTACTGATCATTACCACCAAGTATCATCAAGATTGGGTGAAAAAGTATTTGCTGGTATTTCGGAAACTCGTTATTTCTTAGAAGCTTGGCAATCCCTGTCAATGAAACTGCTTTTCCACAGTCTGTGCCTAGGGCTACTTGAAGATTAAACAAACCAGAGAGACGAAACTGAGAACTCCTTTATTTTGTCAATTTTCAAAGAGTTACTACAAACCATGTTGGATTTAGAGTTCCAAATTCATGTATCTAAATAGGAGAGAAAATGTGAAACCTAAAAATAAAAACTGCTACTGAAAAAAAAGCTTCAAGTTAGAACAAAGTTTGGTGAGCCAAGAGGGATTTGTGTACTTGTCATTACCACCACGTATCATAAAGATTGGGTGAAAAAATATATGCTGGTATTTCGGAAACTCGTTATTTCTTGGAAGCTTGGCAACCCTTTCAATGAAAGTGCTTTTCCACATGCTGTGCCTAGGGCTAATTGAAGAAAAAAAAAACCTTAGGGAGAAAACTGAGAACTACTTTATTTTGTCAAGTTTCATAGAGCTACTACAAACCACGTTGGATTTAAAATTCCAAATGCATCGATCTATATAAGACAGAACACAGTGAAACCTACAAATATAAACTGCTACTATAAAAGAACGCTTCAAACTAGTAGAACAAAATTTGGTGAGCCATGTGTGATTTGTGTTCCGATCATTACCACCAAGTATCATCAAGATTGGGTAAAAAAATATTTGCTGGTATTTCGCAAACTTGTTATTTCTTAGAAGCTTTGCAACCCCTCTGAATGAAAATGCGTTTCCACAGTCTGTGCCTATGGCTACTTGAAGAGGAAACAAACCATAGAGACAAAACATACAACCTCTTTATTTTGTTAAGTATCAAAGAGCTACTACAAACCATGTTGGATTTAGAGTTCCAAATTCTTCTATCTATATAGGAGAGAACAGAGTAAAACCTAAATGTAAAAACTGCTATTGTAGACGAACGCTTAAACCTAGAAGAACAAAATTTGGTGAGCCAAGTGGGATTTGTGTACTGATCATTACCACCAAGTATCATCAAGATTGGGTGAAAAAATATTTCCTGGTATTTCGGAAACTCGTTATTGCTTCGAAGACTGGCAACCCCTCTCAATGAGATTCCTTTTCCACAGATTGTGCCTAGGACTACTTGAAGAGGAAACAAACCATAGAGACAAAACTGAGAACTCCTTTATTTAGTCTAGTTTCAAATAGCTACTACAAACCATGTTGTATTTAGAGTTCCAAATTCATCTATCTATATAGGAGAGAAAAAGTGAAACATAAAACTATAATCTGCTAATGTAAACGAAAGCTTCAACCTAGAAGAACAAAATTTGGTGAGCCAAGTCGGATTTTGTACTTGTCATTACCACCACGTATCATCTAGTTTGGGTGAAAAAATATTTGCTGGTATTTCGGAAACACATAATTTCTTGGAAGCTTGGCAACCCCTTCCAATGAAAGTGCTTTTCCACAGTCTCTGCTTACGGCTACTTGAAGAGGAATCAAACCATAGACATAAAACTGAGAACTACTTTTTTTTGTCAAGTTTCAAGGAGCTACTACAAACCATGTTGGATTTACAGTTCCAAGTTCATCTATCTATATAGGAGAGAACAAGGGAAACCTAAATATAAAAACTGCTACTGTAGACAAACGCTTCAAACTAGAGAACAAAATTGGTGAGTCAAGTGGGATTTGTGTAGTGATCATTACCACCAAATATCATCAAGATTGGGTGAAAAAATTGTTGCTGGTATTTCGGAAACTCGTTATCTTAGAAGCATGGCAACTCCTCTCAATGAAAGTGCTTTACCACATTCTGTGCCTAGGGCTTCTTGAAGAGGAAACAAACCATAGAGACAAAACTGAGAACTCCTTTATTTTGTGAAGTTTTCAAGAGCTACTACAAACCATGTTGGATTTAGAGTTCCCAATTCATCTATCTATATGGGAGACAACAGAGTGAAACCTAAATATAAAAACTGCTACTGTAGACGAACGCTTCAACCTAGAAGAACAAAATTTGGTGAGCCAAGTCGGATTTGTGTACTGATCATTACCACCAAGTATCATCAAGATTGGGTGAAAAAGTGTTTGCTGGTATTTCGGAAACTCGTTATTTCTTAGAAGCTTGGGAATCCCTGTCAATGAAAGTGCTTTTCCACAGTCTGTGCCTAGGGCTAATTGAAGAGGAAACAAACCAGAGAGACAAAATTGAGAACTCCTTTATTTTGTCAATTTTCAAAGAGCTACTACAAACCATGTTGGATTTAGAGTACCAAATTCATCTATCATTATAGGATTGAACAGAGTGACACCGAAAAATAAAAACTGCTAGTAAACGAACGCTTCAACCTAGAAGAACAAAATTTGGTGAGCCAAGTGGGATTTGTGTACATGTCATTACCACCACGTATCATCAAGATTGGGTGAAAAAATATTTGCTGGTGTTTCGGATACTCGAAATTTCTTGGAAGCTCGGCAACCCCTTTCAATGAAAGTGCTTTTCCACAGTCTGTGCCTATGGCTACATGAAGAGGAAACAAACCATAGAGACAAAACTGAGAACTCCTTTTTTTGTCAAGTTTCAAAGAGCTACTACAAACCATGTTGGATTTAGAGTTCCAAATTCATCTATCTATATAGGAGAGAAAAAGTGAAACATAAAACTATAATCTGCTAATGTAAACGAAAGCTTCAACCTAGAAGAACAAAATTTGGTGAGCCAAGTCGGATTTTGTACTTGTCATTACCACCACGTATCATCTAGTTTGGGTGAAAAAATATTTGCTGGTATTTCGGAAACACATAATTTCTTGGAAGCTTGGCAACCCCTTCCAATGAAAGTGCTTTTCCACAGTCTCTGCTTACGGCTACTTGAAGAGGAATCAAACCATAGACATAAAACTGAGAACTACTTTTTTTTGTCAAGTTTCAAGGAGCTACTACAAACCATGTTGGATTTACAGTTCCAAGTTCATCTATCTATATAGGAGAGAACAAGGGAAACCTAAATATAAAAACTGCTACTGTAGACAAACGCTTCAAACTAGAGAACAAAATTGGTGAGTCAAGTGGGATTTGTGTAGTGATCATTACCACCAAATATCATCAAGATTGGGTGAAAAAATTGTTGCTGGTATTTCGGAAACTCGTTATCTTAGAAGCATGGCAACTCCTCTCAATGAAAGTGCTTTACCACATTCTGTGCCTAGGGCTTCTTGAAGAGGAAACAAACCATAGAGACAAAACTGAGAACTCCTTTATTTTGTGAAGTTTTCAAGAGCTACTACAAACCATGTTGGATTTAGAGTTCCCAATTCATCTATCTATATGGGAGACAACAGAGTGAAACCTAAATATAAAAACTGCTACTGTAGACGAACGCTTCAACCTAGAAGAACAAAATTTGGTGAGCCAAGTCGGATTTGTGTACTGATCATTACCACCAAGTATCATCAAGATTGGGTGAAAAAGTGTTTGCTGGTATTTCGGAAACTCGTTATTTCTTAGAAGCTTGGGAATCCCTGTCAATGAAAGTGCTTTTCCACAGTCTGTGCCTAGGGCTAATTGAAGAGGAAACAAACCAGAGAGACAAAATTGAGAACTCCTTTATTTTGTCAATTTTCAAAGAGCTACTACAAACCATGTTGGATTTAGAGTACCAAATTCATCTATCATTATAGGATTGAACAGAGTGACACCGAAAAATAAAAACTGCTAGTAAACGAACGCTTCAACCTAGAAGAACAAAATTTGGTGAGCCAAGTGGGATTTGTGTACATGTCATTACCACCACGTATCATCAAGATTGGGTGAAAAAATATTTGCTGGTGTTTCGGATACTCGAAATTTCTTGGAAGCTCGGCAACCCCTTTCAATGAAAGTGCTTTTCCACAGTCTGTGCCTATGGCTACATGAAGAGGAAACAAACCATAGAGACAAAACTGAGAACTCCTTTTTTTGTCAAGTTTCAAAGAGCTACTACAAACCATGTTGGATTTAGAGTTCCAAATTCATCTATCTATATAGGAGACAACAAATGGAAACCTAAATATAAAAATTGCTACTGTAGACGAACGCTTCAAACTAGAACAACAAAATTTGGTGAGCCAAGTGGGATTTGTGGTCTGATCATTACCACCAAGTATCACCAAGTTTGGGTGAAAAAATATTTGCTGGTATTTCGGAAACTCTTTATTTCTTAGAAGCTTGGCAACCCCTCTCAATGAAAGTGCTTTTCCACATTCTGTGCCTATGGCTACTTGAAGAGGAAACAAACCATAGAGACAAAACTAAGAACTCCTTTTTTTTGGCAAGTTTCAAAGAGCTACTACAAACCATGTGGGAGTTAGAGTTCCAAATTCATCTATCTCTATAGGAGAGAACAGAGTGAAACCTAAATATAAAAACTGCTACTGTAGACGAACGCTTCAACCTAGAAGAACAAAATTTGGTTAGCCAAGTGGGATTGGTGTACTTATCATTACCACAAAGTATCATGAAGATTTGGTGAAAAAATGTTTGCTGGTATTTCTGAAACACGTTATTTCTTAGAACCTTGGCAAAAACTCTCAATGAAAATGCTTTTCCACAGTCTGGGCCTACGGCTACTTGAAGAGGAAACAAACCATAGAGACAAAACTGAGAACTCCTTTTTTTTTCAAGTTTCAAAGAGCTACTACAAACCATGTTGGATTTAGAGTTCCAAATTCATCTATCTATATATTTGGGAACAGAGTGAAACCTAAAAATAAAAACTGCTACTGTAAACGAACGCTTCATTCTAGATGAACAAAATTTGGTGAGCCAAGTGGGATTTGTGTACTTGTCATTACCACCACGTATCATCAAGATTGGGTGAAAAAATATTTGCTGGTATTTCGGAAATCCGTAATTTCTTGGAAGCTTGGCAACCCTTTTCAATGAAAGTGCTTTTCCACAGTCTCTGCCTAGGGCTACTTGAAGAGGAAACAAACCATAGAGAAAAAACTGAGAACTCCTTTTTTTGTCAAGTTTCAAAGAGCTACTACAAACCATGTTGGATTTAGAGTTCCAAATTCATCTATCTATATAAGATAGAACAGAGTGACACCTAAAAATAAACACTGCTACTGTAAACGAACGCTTCAACCTAGAAGAACAAAATTTGGTGATCCATGTGGGATTTGTGTACTTGTCATTACCACCACGTATCATCAAGATTGGGTGAAAAAATAATTACTGGTATTTTGGAAAATCCTAATTTCTTGGAAGCTTGGCAACCCCTTTCAATGAAAGTGCTTTTCCACAGTCTGTGCCTAGGGCTACTTGAGGAGGAAACAAACCATAGAGACAAAACTGAGAACTCCTTTTTTTGTCAAGTTTCAAAGAGCTACTACAAACCATGTTGGATTTAGATTTCCAAATTCATCTATCTATAAGGGACAACAGAGGGAAACCTAAACATAAAAATTGCTACTGTAGACGAACGCTTCAACCTAGAAGAACAAAATTTGGTGAGCCAAGTGGGATTTGTGATCTGATCATTACCACCAAGTATCATCAAGATTGGGTGAAAAAATATTTGCTGGTATTTTGGAAACTCTTTATTTCTTAGATGCTTGGCAACCCCTCTCAATGAAAGTGCTTTTCCACATTCTGTGCCAAGGGCTACTTGAAGAGGAAACAAACCATAGAGACAAAACTAAGAACTCCTTTTTTTTGGCAAGTTTCAAAGAGCTACTACAAACCATGTGGGATTTAGAGTTCCAAATTCATCTATCTATATAGGAGAGAACAGAGTGAAACCTAAATATAAAAACTCCTACTGTAGACGAACGCTTCAACCTAGAAGAACAAAATTTGGTGAGCCAAGTGGGATTTGTGTCCTGATCATTACAACAAAGTATCATGAAGATTGGGTGAAAAAATGTTTGCTGGTATTTCTGAAACTCGTTATTTCTTAGAACCTTGGCAAACCCTCTCAATGAAAATGCTTTTCCACAGTCTGGGCCTACGGCTACTTGAAGAAGAAACAAACCATAGAGACAAAACTGAGAACTCCTTTATTTTGTCTAGTTTCAAATAGCTACTACATACCATGTTGTATTTAGAGTTCCAAATTCATCTATTCATATAGGAGAAAAAAAGTGAAACATAAAACTATAATCTGCTCCTGTAAACGAAAGCTTCAACCTAGAAGAACAAAATTTGGTGAGCCTAGTCGGATTTTGTACTTGTCATTACCACCACGTATCATCAAGTTTGGGTGAAAAAATATTTGCTGGTATATCGGAAACTCGTAAATTCTTGGAAGCTTGGCAACCCCTTCCAATGAAAGTGCTTTTCCACAGTCTGTGCCTAGGGCACTTGAAGAGGAAACAAGCCATAGAGACAAAACTGAGAACTACTTTATTTTGTCAAGTTTCAAAGAGCTACTACAAACCATGTTGAATTTAGAGTTCTAAATTCATCTATCTATATAAGAGAGAACAGAGTGAAACCTACATATAAAAACTGCTATTGTAGACGAATGATTCAACCTAGAAGAACACAATATGGTGAGCCAAGTTTGATTTGTGTACCGATCATTACCACCACGTATCATCAAGATTGGGTGAAAAAAAAGTTGCTGGTGTTTCGGAAACTTGTTATTTCTTAGAAGCTTGGCAACCCCTCTCAATGAAATTGTTTTTTCACAGTCTGTGCCTAGGGCTACTTGAAGAGGAAACAAACCATAGAGACAAAAATGAGAACTAGCTTATTTTCTCATGTTTCAAAGAGCTACTACAAAACATGTTGGATTTAGTGTTCCAAATTCATCTATCTACACAGGAGACAACAGAGTGAAATCTAAATATAAAAACTGCCACTGTAGACGAACACTTCATCCTAGAAGAACACAATTTGGTGAGCAAAGTAGCATTTGTGTACTTGTCATTACCAACACGTATCATCCAGATTTGGTGAAAAAATGTTTGCTGGTATTTCGGAAACTCATAATTTCTTGGAAGCTTGGCAACCCCTTTCAATGAAAGTGCTTTTCCACTGTCTCTTCTTAGGGCTAAGTGAAGAGGATACAAGCAATAGAGACAAAACTGAGAAAGAACGCTTCAACCTAAAAGAACAAAATTTGGTGAGCCTAGTGGGATTTGTGTACTGATCATTACCACCAAGTATCATCAAGATTGGGTGAAAAAATTCTTGCTGGCATTTCGGAAAAACGTTATTTCTTTGAAGCTTGGCAACCCCTCCAATGAAAGGGCTTTTCCACAATCTGTGCCTAGGGCTACATGAAGAGGAAACAAACCATAGAGACAAAAATGAGAACTCATTTATTTTGTCAAGTTTCAAAGAGCTACTACAAACCATTTTGGATTTGGAGTTCCAAATTCATCTATCTATATATTTGAGAACAGAGTGAAACCTAAAAATAAAAACTGCTACTGTAAATAAACGCTTCAACCTAGAAGAACAAAATTTGGTGAGCCAAGTGGGATTTGTGTACTTGTCATTACCACCACATATCATCAAGATTGGGTGAAAAAATATTTGCTGGTATTTCGGAAACTCGTAATTTCTTGGAAGCTCGGCAACCCCTTTCAATGAAAGTGCTTTTCCACAGTCTCTTTCTAGGGCTACTTGAAAAGGAAACAAACCATATAGACAAAACTGAGAACTACTTTTTTTTGTCAAATTTGAAAGAGCTACTACAAACCATGTTGGATTTAGAGTTCCAAATTCATCTATCTATATAGTAGAGAACAGAGGAAAACCTAATATAAAAACTGTGACTGTAGAGGAATGCTTCAACCTAGAAGAAGAAAATTTAGTTAGCCAAGTGTGATTTTTGACTGATCATTACCAGCAAGTATCATCAAGATAGGGTGAAAAAGTATTTGCTGGTATTTCGGAAACACATTATTTCTTAGAAGCTTGGCAATCCCTCTCAATGAAAGTGCTTTTCCACAGTCTGTGCGTAGGGCTACTTGAAGGGAAACAAACCATAGAGACAAAACTGAGAACTCCTTTATTTTGTCAAGTTTCAAAGGGCTACTACAAACCATGTTGGATTTAGAGTTCCAAATTCATCTATCTATATAGTATTGAACAGAGTGACACCTAAAAATAAAAAATGCTATTCTAAACGAACGCTTCAACCTAGAAGAACAAAATTTGGTGAGCCAAGTGGGATTGGTGTACTTGTCATTACCACCACGTATCATCAAGATTGGGTGAAAAAATATTTGCTGGTATTTCGGAAACTCGTAATTTCTTGGAAGCTCGGCAACCCCTTTCAATGAAAGTGCTTTTCCACAGTCTGTGCCTACGGCTACTTGAAGAGAAAACAAACCATAGATACAAAACTGAGAACTCCTTTTTTTTGTCAAGTTTCAAAGTGCTACTATAAAAAATGTTGGATTTAGAGTTCCAAATTCATCTACCTATATAGGAGAGAACAGAGGGAAACCTAAATATAAAAACTGCTACTGTAGACGAACGCTACAACCTAGAAGAAGAAAATTTGGTGAGCCAAGTGGGATTTTTGTACTGGTCATTACCACCAAGTATCATCAAAATTGGGTGAAAAAGTATTTGCTGGTATTTCGGAAACTCGTTATTTCTTAGAAGCTTGGCAATCCCTCTCAATGAAAGTGCTTTTCCACAGTCTGTGCCTAGGGCTACTTGAAGAGGAAACAAACCATAGAGAGAAAACTGAGAGCTCCTTTATTTTGTCAAGTTTCAAAGGGCTACTACAATCCATGTTGGATTTAGAGTTCCAAATTCATCTATCTATATATTTGAGAACAGAGTGAAACCTAAAAATAAAAACTGCTACTGTAAACGAACGCTTCAACCTAGAAGAACAAAATTTGGTGAGCCAAGTGGGATTGTGAACTTGTCATTACGACCACGTATCATCCAGACTGGGTGAAAAAATATTTGGTGGTATTTCGGAAACTCGTAATTCCTTTGA